>NC_133387.1:4685000-4985000 GCF_047511655.1 Castor canadensis
AATCTCAGAACTCTACATGTTTAATGCAATTTTCATCAAAATTCCAATGACATTCATTAAAGAGATTGAAAAGTCTACCGTGAAATTTATATGGAAACACAAGAGGCCACGAATAGCCAAGGCAATACTCAGTCAGAAGAACAATGCTGGAGGTATCACAATACCTGACTTCAAACTATATTACAAAGCTATAACAATAAAAACAGCATGGTACTGGCACAAAAACAGACATGAAGACCAGTGGAACAGAATAGAGGACCCAGACATGAAGCCACACAACTATGAGCAACTTATCTTTGACAAAGGAGCTAAAAATATACGATGGAGAAATAGCAGCCTCTTCAACAAAAACTGCTGGGAAAACTGGTTAGTAGTCGGGAAAAAACTGAAACTAGATCCATGTATATCACCCTATACCAAGATTAACTCAAAATGGATCAAGGATCTTAATATCAGACCCCAAACTCTTAAGTTGATACAAGAAAGAGTAGGAAATACTCTGGAGTTAATAGGTATAGGTAAGAACTTTCTCAATGAAACCCCAGCAGCACAGCAGCTAAGATATAGCATAGATAAATGGGACCTCATAAAGCTAAAAAGCTTCTGCTCAACAAAAGAAATGGTCTCTAAACTGAAGAGAACACCCACAGAGTGGGAGAAAATATTTGCCAGCTACACATCAGACAAAGGACTGATAACCAGAATATATAGGGAACTTAAAAAACTAAATTCTCCCAAAACTAATGAACCAATAAAGAAATGGGCAAGTGAACTAAACAGAACTTTCTCAAAAGAAGAAATTCAAATGGCCAAAAAACACATGATAAAATGCTCACCGTCTCTAGCAATAAAGGAAATGCAAATTAAAACCACACTAAGATTCCACCTCACCCTTGTTAGAATAGCCATCATCAGCAACACCACCAACAACAGGTATTGGTGAGGATGCAGGGGAAAAAGGAACCCTCTTAGGGAATGGAAACTTGTACAACCACTTTGGAAAAAAATTTGGAGGCTACTTAAAAAGCTAGACATCGATCTACCATTTGATCCAGCAATACCACTCTTGGGGATATACCCAAAAGACTGTGACACAGGTTACTCCAGAGGCACCTGCACACCCATGTTTATTGCGGCACTATTCACAATAGCCAAGTTATGGAAACAGCCAAGATGCCCCACCACTGACGAATGGATCAAGAAAATGTGGTTTCTATACACAATGGAATTTTATGCAGCCATGAAGAAGAACGAAATGTTATCATTCGCTGGTAAATGGATGGAATTGGAGAACATCATTCTGAGTGAGGTTAGCCTGGCCCAAAAGACCAAAAATCGTATGTTCTCCCTCATATGCGGACATTAGATCAAGGACAAACACAACAATGGGATTGGACTTTGAGCACATGATAAAAGCAAGAGCACACAAGGGAGGGGTGAGGATAGGTAAGACACCTAAAAAACTAGATAGCATTTGTTTCCCTCAACACAGAGAAACTAAAGCAGATACCTTAAAAGCAAGTGAGGCCAATAGAAGAAGGGAACCAGGAACTAGAGAAAAGGTTAGATCAAAAAGAATTAACCTAGCCTGGCCCAAAAGACCAAAAATCATATGTTCTCCCTCATATGCAGACATTAGATCAAGGGCAAACACAACAAGGGGATTGGACTTTGATCATTTTATAAAGCAAGAGCACACAAGGGAGGGGTGAGGATAGGTAAGACACCTAAAAAATTAGATAGCATTTGTTGCCTTTAACACAGAGAAACTAAAGCAGATACCTTAAAAGCAACTGAGGCCAACAGGAAAAGGGGACCAGGAACTAGAGAAAATGTTGGATCAAAAAGAATTAACCTAGAAGGCAACACACACACACACAGGAAATCAATGCTAGTCAACTCCCTGTATAGCTATCCTTATCTCAACCAGCAAAAACCCTTGTTCCTTTCTATTATTGCTTATACTCTCTCTTCAACAAAATTAGAGATAAGGGCAAAATAGTTTCTGCTGGGTATTGAGGGGGTAGGGGGGAGAGGGAGGGGGTGGAGTGGATGGTAAGGGAGGTGGTGGGGGCAGGGGGGAGAAATGACCCAAGCCTTGTATGCACATATGAATAATAAAACAATAAAAAAATGACAAATTACAAACAAACAAAACAAAAAAAAAAAAGAATTAACCTAGAAGGTAACACACACGCACAGGAAATCAATGTGAGTCAACTCCCTGTATCGCTATCCTTATCTCAACCAGCAAAAACACTTGGTCCTTCCTATTATTGCTTATACTCTCTCTTCAACAAAATTAGAGATAAGGGCTAAATAGTTTCTTCCGGGTATCGAGGGGATGAGGGGGAGAGTGAGGGGGTGGGGTGGGTGGTAAGGGAGGGGGTGGGGGGAGGGGGGAGAAATGACCCAAACATTGTATGTATATATGAATAAAAAAAAAAAGACTTTGAGGACTCTTAGAGAGGGACTATATGCATTTTGCAATATAAGATGATTCTAAGTCTTGTGGGACCAGGGACAGAATGTCATGGTTTGTATGTGAAATTTTCCCCACAAGATCATGTGTTAAATGCTTGGTACCCAACGGGTGATACTATTTTGGAAAGTGGTGAAAAATTTAGGAGGTGGCCAAACTGGAGGAAATATGTCACTGGAGGCATAACTTTGAATGTTATATCTGGTCCCTTTCTCCCTGTATGCTTCCTGGCTACCATGTTGTGAGCTGCTCTGCTCTGCCCTTCTCTCCCTGCCATGATGGATTGAAATCTCCAAAATCACAAGCAATATAAATCTTCCCCCCCTTAGTCATTTATATAAGGTTTTCTGTCAGAGTGACACAAAGTCTGACTGACAAATTGAAGAGACAAAAAGGGAATATAAAACAGATGTGATTGACATTATTAAAAACAATAAATATATAGAAAATGATGGTAGTAACTGAATAAAATTACAAATATGGAGGGAGTAAGGTGAAGTCCTGCATTCAAAGAAAGCAAAGAACAGACAATTCCTGGAATCAAGAAGTTGCTCAGAGGCTTTACAAGAAAAGAGAAGGGTTGGTGTCTGCCATGGAAGGGAAAGACAAGGACCTCATAGAAGATTCAGGGGCTGACCCGTAGGTAGTGAAAGCACAGGAGAGTTGCTCTAGTTGGTCATTGAAAGTCATGCTTCACAGACATAAGTATTGGCTCACAGTCAAGCCAAATGGACTGTATGAATTCCACATTGAAGGACAAGGTAATGGCAATCTTATCTACACTCAGTGGCCAATCTGAAGTCAAATCACTAAGTAATAATGGGAAGAAAGAAGGATTAACTTTCATGAATGGGGACTTAACACAGCGCTAAACACAACAGGAGCAAAAGTGCACCCAAGGTCTCTCCATAGACCAGATAGGGGCAAATAAGCTGTGCCTGTCAACAAGGAGAAAGCTCAAAGCCATTCCTCAGGGAGCCATCCTGCTCAGAACAAAACTCTCTCAAAAGTGACGAAGACAAAAAAGGTCCTCTATCAAGGGAAGGAGAAAGAAAACACTATCCACACCAGAGAGGGCACCTATCCATGAATTGTCCACTCACATCTTTGAGGAGAAATAAAAGAAAGTAGAGGAAAGGGAGACAGTTCTGTCCAGGTAAGGCCAGATAATCAAAATCAAAGAAGTCAAGGTCTCAAGAAGAATGACAAAATGGGGAAGGAGGTGGGAAAACCCAGTGGAGGACAAATCATGGAGCGGCCCTGTACAGTGCAGGAAGAGAAATATGTGGCCTGAGAAAAGGATCTCACAGAAACGAAGGCAAGGAAGGAGGTGAGGAGAAGTCAGACGCTGTGAAAGAAAAAAAATTACCACTTCAAAGTGTTTTATCCCTTTAAATGGAGATTTAAAAGGGAAGTAGTTATGAATTGAAACCCTAAGTCCCAGCATGATGGTCTGTGGAGATGGGGTTTTTAGGAGGTAGTTAGGGGTTAGATGAGGTCATGAAGGCGGCACACTCATGATGGGATTACTGCCTTTATAGGAAGAAACACTAAAAATCTTGTTTTCTCCCTCCTGCCATGAGGACTTGGTGAGGAGACAGCTGTCTACAAGACAGGAAGAAGTCTTTACACGGCTAGAAAGAGGTCATGTTGGCACCTTGGTCTTAGACTTCCTAGCCTCCAGAACTGTGATAAAATCAATATATGTTAAGTCACTCAGTCTACGGAATTTCATTATGGAAGCCCAAGCAGACCAATGCAAATGTCTGCTTGGCAGGGGGAGGGTTGGGGGGAAGGTTGGGCTTCTTCAGGCCAAGATCAATTACCTATTGCCAAGTTAGTTGGTCACCTTACTGGCTTGGTGAGAAGGCACCAGATGCAGTGCAGTGCTGTTATAATAGTAAACCCTCATCCTTCTAGGGATCACACTCTGTCACCACACTGAGAAGTCATCCACACACCTAATGAGCAAGAGAAAGATGCTCGGCCCTCAAGGAAAAGAAATGACAAATAACATGTGTCTAGCTCCTAATGACAATGTTAATATAAAAAAATTAAGAACATGAAGAAGAACGAAATGTTATCATTCGCTGGTAAATGGATGGAATTGGAGAACATCATTCTGAGTGAGGTTAGCCTGGCCCAAAAGACCAAAAATCGTATGTTCTCCCTCATATGTGGACATTAGATCAAGGGCAAACACAACAAGGGGATTGGACTTTGAGCACATGATAAAAGCTTTAGCACACAAGGGAGGGGTGAGGATAGGTAAGACACCTAAAAAATTAGCTAGCATTTGTTGCCCTTAATGCAGAGAAACTAAAGCAGATACCTTAAAGCAACTGAGGCCAATAGGAAAAGGGGAACAGGAACTAGAGAAAAGGTTAGACCAAAAAGAATAACCTAGAAGGTAACACCCACGCACAGGAAATCAATGTGAGTCAACTCCCTGTATAGCTATCCTTATCTCAACCAGCAAAACCCCTTGTTCCTTCCTATTATTGCTTATACTCTCTCTACAACAAAATTAGAGATAAGGGCAAAATAGTTTCTGCTGGGTATTGAGGGGGGGAGCGGGAGGGGGTGGAGTGGGTGGTAAGGGAGGGGGTGGGGGCAGGGGGGAGAAATAAACCAAGCCTTGTATGCACATATGAATAATAAAAGAAAAATGAAAAAAAAAATTAAGAACAATAACAGCAACAAAATACAATGATAGCAGTTAGTATCCAATATCATTATTATTTTTGAGTCTTTTCTATATGGCAGATGCTGTGCTAATGCTTCATGTGCACCAATGATTTCTCCTCAAATGTTCCACAAAGCAAATACGATCATCATCACCATGTTACAGGAAGAAGGTGGACTTCTGAGCTCAAACTCTGATCTACAGTGATGAGGAAGAGAAAGGAAGTCTGCACTCAAAGGAAAGAAGAGAGTGGTTCCATTGTATCCAGGCTATTGACAACTCCCAGAAAGAATACATGTCTCGTAGAGACGTTGGAGAAGAGAAATGAGGACACTGAAGACCAGGGTGGCTCTCTCAGACACAGATATCTGTTGCTAGAATAATTGTTCAATGATGCACAATGATGAGAAGTATGTTGGTTTTGAATTTGGGTCCACAGATTCTTTACTCTGAGTCTCCTTCCTTCTGGGATGATAGAAAACAAGAATTGCTCTAGGTTTTCTTATGCTTTGGATCTTAGATGTCCCCCAAAGGTACATGTCATAAAGGCTTGGTCACCAGCCCATGGCTGGTAGAACTGTTAGGAGGTAAAGCCTAGTAGAAGGAAATTAGGTCATTTGAGGGATAGTCTTGCAGGATATATTGCGACCTCATTCTCTTCCCTTCTCTCCTCCCCTCCGTCCCCTCTTCTTCTCTCTCTCCCTCCTTCTCTCTCTCTCTCTCTCTCTCTCTCTCTCTCTCTCTCTCTCTCTCTCTCTCTCTCTCAGCCCTCCTCCACAATGTATCCCTGTCATGGTATATTGTGCTGCTGCAGACCCAAAGTAACAGGGTCCAGTGGCTGTAAACTGAAAACCTCTGAAACCATGAGCCAAAATAAACATTTTTCATGAAGCTGATTTCCTCAGGCGTTGTGTCATAGCAGTGGAAACCTGGCAGGCATAGATTTGAAGGGCTATAATCTACCCATATTTCAAATACTTCACAAGTGTATTTATGGAGGCTTGGCATAGTCAGCTCCTATTGTGGCCATGAAGCTCAGTCATAAGCTCAGCTGCACAGAACTATAACAAACATGCTCCTTAGGAAAACCAGGTTATTATTTACTGAACCCCCACCACATCCACTTATTTTAAGGTTCTCCCATCGCTACAGTATCCTCAGTCACCAATCCACCAGATTGCTCCTGAGATGTCCACATGGCCCCTTCTGGTCCTGCCTCCTGCCATAGGGGGACAGCTTCTGAAATATTGTCCCCTTCTCTTCATCCCAGATACACCATGCAACCAGTTCTATCTGAGTTCTTGCTTCTGGCTAAATTCTCAGAAGCAGGGGCCAAATATCAGTTCTGGTCTCACTATTACCAGTCACTCCTTTCTCCTTGCCTCCGTCTTACCTTGGGCATTTGAAGACTCTCCTAGTTTGCTCAAAAGTCTCCTAAGCACAGGCAAGGGGGATGAAAGTGGTCTTACACAATCCTTTGACTTTTAGCTCTTGCATTCACTTACTTTCTTGGAATGAAATATTGAACCTAATATCTGCTCACATAGGTGAATGGATGAGGAAACATGTGGGATGAAAATGAGTCATAAATTAATATTATTCAATGCTATTTTGCTGTATTTGTAAAATACACTTAGGATAGGAAAGCATTTCCCACACACAACCCTCAGTCACTACAGTTGAGCATCTTTCACAGGTGAGAAAACAAGCTGTCAGTGAAGTTGAAACTCAATAGAAGTATACCGTATGGGGTCCTGGCAATTAATTACCATTGCCAGGATCAAGGGTCTCCTTAGTGGAGCGGTGAGGGAAAATACAAGGTGCATTCTCTGGTGCTGTGAAAGAAGAAAGTGGTCCTCTGAAATTGCCCAGTTCCTGATTGGCAGCTTCAGATACATGGCTTTTGATGACTCAAGTTCATACCCCAAGTGCCTGTGAAGGACTGGGAATATGAGACAGGGAAGGGAGGAAAGTCTGTAATAATAGGTGCCTCAAGGAGTAGGCTTGGCATCCTCAGAACTGCCCAATCATGGGCAATGCTGCTGGGTGTTTTTCCACAATCTTTTGTCCACCATATTAGAGGTATGCTGAGGGCACTTCCAGGTTGCCCTACTCACAAGCAAGTGGAGGCAGAGGAGACTTTGGGATGTGTCCTGCAGTGGGCAGGACACCAGGGCACAGCCACATGGCAAGACTAATGGGAAGAAGATGGAGAAAGAGGGAAAGAATCATAAGAAGAGGGCAAAGCTGAGGCTTCTTCTGTCTGCCCCAGTTAAAGGAACCAAACTCAGAGGCCTCCGAAGTTTGTTCTCCTGCATATAGTCACTCCAAAAAAATACAAATATTTTATCAACTGCATCTTCAATTCAGATAAAACAACAAACAAAGAAGTTATAAACACCATTGAGCTGCACATTGACAGCCTGACCAACGTTGTGCCTTAGACAAAAACATGGAACCTGGGACCACTCTCTCTGCGGTCAAGGTCTTGCTCTGACATCCCCTGCTGCCATGCTTGTGGCAAGGTATGGTGCCTCTGGGTGCTGCAGGATCCTCATCTGTCAACCGGGAATAATAACATAGGTCCTGCAATGGCTAACTTAATGTATCAACTTGGCCGAGCTTCCACAGCTGGTAAGACATTATTTCTTGACAGGTCTATAAAATGTTTCCAGAAGAGATTAGAAGTTGAATCAGCGGGCAGAGTAAAGAAGATCTTCACTTGCCAACGTGAGCAGGCCTCCAATCAGTTGGGGGCCTGGATGGAGCAGGAAGTGGAAGAAGGGTGGGTTCACCCTCTCTTCTAGACATGTAGTATTTCCCTGCTGCCCTTGACATCAACACTCCTGATTCTCAGGCCTGCAGACTCAGGCTGAATGATGTCTCCAGCTTTTCTGGCTCTCCAGCTTGCAGACAGCATGCTGGGGGACTTCTTCACCTCCCTTATCATGTGAGCCAAGGTGGCTCTGTGGCTCTCTGTGTCTCTCTCTCTCTCTCTCTTTCTTTCTCCTTCCCTCCTTCCCTCCCTCCCTTCCTCTCCTTTCCTCTTATAGATAGATGATAGAAGATACATGATAGATAGATAGATAAATAGATAGATAGATGATAGATAGATGATATATAGATAGATGATAGATAGATAGATAGATAGATAGATAGATAGATAGATAGATATTCTGTTTGTCTGGAGTACCCTGACCAATACAGGTCCATGATCCTATATTCACAATTCCACAGCCACGAAGCTCCAAGAAATTAAATAGGATTTTTTTTAAACTTTTTTGACTGGAACACAAATGGAGCAATTTGTAGTCTATATTTTCCCCACTTACCATGAATATTCACATGTTGTTCTAAAAAACATGGTAGCATGTTTAATCATGGAGTGCTGCTGAGCTTGCAATATTACACATGGTACAGGAGCCATCAAAAGGTAATCAGAAAGAAAACATATTCCAAGTCATATCTTGTAGGCTTCAAGAGGGAGTGTGTAGTACTTGTCCACTTGTGCTGTGATTGGAAGGTTTCAATAGCGCAATGATTCAAGATGCAAGCATGAGGAGATTGCAAACATGCATGTAGTACTTTCCACAGACCACACACTGCCTCCAGCCACTTACATGCACTAATGGCTCTATGTGTTGCTTGCAATCTCTTAACATTTGCATCTTAAATTACCGTCAATATTGAAACTTTCCAATCACATCACAAGAGACTCCCAACATTGTGGGCAAGAAAAACCCCATGAGTTTGAAGTTTTATAAAAAAACTGGAAATTGATTTGGGGTGCTGGTCCCCTTGTGAAGAGTTAGGAATAGGACATCAGTAGCCCACTGAGAGCAAGTCATGTGGGATCCCCCTTCCTGTCAGTGCAGCAGGTCCTGATGTTTCCAGCTGTGCGGAAGCCGGCTAAGCAGGACTGGGAGAGCTGACTCTCCTCCAGATGAGAACTGATTAGGACAGTGAGAAGAGCTAGGGTGGGGAAGGAAGACAGATGGCCAGGAAACTGCAGCTGGGACACCCCCTTGTCACTGTTGCAGCCCAGAGGTAATGACAGTTCTCATGCATGAGCCTAGACAGGGAACATGCCAAATCAAGATTTGGGAGCAAGCTGAGTGGTAGCATCCAGCTTCTGAAGCTGGATTCATTCAAACTGACAACCAGTTGCCAAGTACTCCCCATAATGTGTTCATTATTGATGCTCTTTCTGCAGAATTACTGAGCCGGAAGATGGGAATGGAAGGAAAGCAAAGCCACACTGCTTTAGCTTGCAGGTTGAATAGTCCCCAAATTCAGATGATCTGTCAGACGCTGGAATCATTATATGATAGAAAGAAATGGGGGGTGCACCCAGCAGGCTATCAGAGGTGAGTGATGGAAAAACAAATTGTTTGCCCAGGATGCAGAACGGGTCACCCAGGAGGAGTTCTGTTTTGTTTAATACCTGAATCTTTCCTACCATGTTTTCTATAACACCAAGAAATACAGAAGGACCTGGTGTGTCATTTGGGTCCTCTTACAGTTTTCAGGCTAGAACAGGCAATTTTCCTGTGTATTTTCATACGTATAAAATAATAACCATCATGATAGCCTCTTTTGAATGTGTAAGGAACAGTTAATCTTAATAATGCCAGGAAACAACTAGGAAGTTATTCAACTTCACAGATGCTAATTCCTCATTACCCACAACCAGAAGAGGCAAAGTTTGAAATAGGAGCCATGGTCTTCCTGCCCTTAGAAAACACTCAAGAGTGAAAGTCTGAATTTAATTTAATTCAAGTTTTAAAAAATTAGCGTTACCTATGGAAAGTGTACTTCATAATTTGTGGAGTTTAGTGGAAGTAATAATAAGCATAAGTGTAAGTGATGGGGCTAGAAGTTAAATTTCATTTGATTGTAGTCCTCTGACCTAAAAACCTCACAGAAGTGATTTAATAACAAAGAGATTGCGATGGACTTAATAGGGAAATACAGCAACCATATAAATAGTCAGGTTCTCATCTCTCCTGTACTCAAATCAAAACCATTGATTACTTAATTCAACCCAGTTTTCACTGCAGATTTAGAGAAAGTGCTTGTTTCCATTACCATTCCTGCTGAGTGCATAGGGCTGTGTCACTATGAGGGAGCTTGCCTGAGACTTGAATTTAGAGAAAACCCTCAGAAAGACTTAGGTGCTACAGCCACACGTGTCAGTTTTTGAACTTCCCTGTTGGAGCAGCCAGCAAGCCATCAAGTCCACTCAGGTGTCTTTCAAGGTGCTGCATCTCTGAGCTTGGAGGACAACTTTGACATTTAGAAACAGCAAAAAGTAATGATAAGTCAAGTTTTGAGATGAACTAATACCATCTTGGTCAAAAACTAAACTAATGAAACTATTTTAGCTTAAATTACTTAAGCAAATCCCTAGAGCATTTATAAGACAAAGGCATCCTTCACCACATGTTTGGAATTTATCACTCTCCCTAAAAAGGAGACTTTAGGTGCTTACTTCCACCATGCTGCTGGAAGCCCTTCTGTTTGGTAACGTTAGACACAGTGTCTACAGCCCTGTGTAAGCTCCACAGTGCATGGTCCTGGGAGGACTCTGGAAAGATGATGAAGTAGGAAGCACCAGGAATCCCAAGAGCACAGTGGCACTGGCAGAATCTGATGCAACTTTTCTCTAACTGAAGTCTTTCAGAGGCTTACAGCTTTCAGGGAAAGGCTTGGATGGCAGATTGCCGTGAGTTTTGGTCAATGTCAGCACTTCCCACGCAGCAGCTATGCATCCCTCACTCTCAGCCCTAAGGCAGACAGCTGTGCATGTGTTGCACAGAACTTGCAGGAACCAAGATATGGACAGAAGGCACCCATCTTCCAACTATCAGAGATTTGGGCGCTGACCACTGATCACTGCTTTGAACTCAGAGGTGCAAAGAGGCCGGTGGCCATTGCTGTTGGGCTTTCCACCCATTGTTAAGAATCCCTCTTCCACTGGCTGAATTGATTTCCAGGGGATTTAAATAGTGAATGCCCTTTTGGTCCTTCATTTAATTTTCCATTCTCCTCTTTGAGAACCAGACACTAAGCACTAAAGCATTCCAAAGCAGCTGCCTACCCAGGGGAATCAGAAAAAGACATGACTAGGCTGAGGTGCAGCCCCATGAAAGACTGAAGCCTTTGAGTTTCTGTGTGGTCCTTGAGCACAGAGAAAACTGACAGTAATAAAAAGAATAAGAAAAACACATCAGTCCTGAAGGAGAAGAACCTGATTTCCAGAATCACCCCATTATTAGATTCAAATGTCCAGTTTTCAACCAAAAAAATCACAAGGCATCCAAACAAATGGGAAGCATGACAAAATCAAATGAAAAAAAAAAATCAGAAACCACCTCAAAAAGACATGATGGCAGATCTAGTCAAAAAAGACTTTAAAATGATTGCCTTAAGGCTACTTGAAAAACCAAAGGAAGACTTGGAAAATGTCAAGAAAATGATAAGCAAACAAAGTAGAAATATTAATAGAGAGATTTTTAAACCTAAAAAGAAACCAAAAAAGAAACTTTGGAGCTGAAAAGTATAATAATTGACATTTATAAATGACTTCAGAGATTCAAAAGCAGATTTGAGCAAAAAGAGGAAAGAATTAATGACCATGAAGATAAGAAAATGGAAATTATCAAGAGTGAGGAATGGAAAGAAAAAAGATTGAAGACAAGTGAACAGAGCTGATAGAACATGTGGGAAACAAGCAAGGAAACCAGCAAATGTACTGGGCCATACCAGGAGAAGAGAGGGGAAAAGGAGAAAGGAATATTTGAAGAATAATGGATGAAAACCTCCCAAAGTGGATGAAAGATAGGAGCATATAAACATCAGGAAGACAGCAATTACAAGTAAAATGAACTCAGGAAAATGCTTCACACCAAGACACATCAAGCTTTTGAAAAACAAAGATAGAATCCTAAAAATAGCAAGAGAGAAGCAACTTGTCATATAAGGGATCTTCACTAAGATCACCCAGATTTCATCGGAAACTTTGGAGGCCAGGAAGCAGTAAGCAGATATATTCAATATGCTAAAAGGAAAAAAGAAATAAAAACTGTCAATCAAGCCGAGGATGCGGGAAAAAAGGAACCCTCTTACACTGTTGGTGGGAATGTAAACTAGTACAACCACTCTGTAAACATTGATCTACCATTTGATCCAGCAATACCACTCTTGGGGATATACCCAAAAGACTGTGACACAGGTTACTCCAGAGGCACCTGCACACCCATGTTTATTGCAGCACTATTCACAATAGCCAAGTTATGGAAACAGCCAAGATGCCCCACCACTGACGAATGGATCAAGAAAATGTGGTATTTATACACAATGGAATTTTATGCAGCCATGAAGAAGAACGAGATGTTATCATTCGCTGGTAAATGGATGGAATTGGAGAACAACATTCTGAGTGAGGTTAGCCTGGCCCAAAAGACCAAAAATCGTATGTTCTCCCTCATATGTGGACATTAGATCAAGGGCAAACACAACAAGGGGATTGGACTTTGAGCACATGTAAAAGCGAGAGCACACAAGGGAGGGGTGAGGATAGGTAAGACACCTAAAAAATTAGCTAGCATTTGTTGCCTTCAATGCAGAGAAACTAAAGCAGATACCTTAAAGCAACTGAGGCCAATAGGAAAAGGGGAACAGGTACTAGAGAAAAGGTGAGATCAAAAAGAATTAACCTAGAAGGTAACACACATGCACAGGAAATCAATGTGAGTCAACTCCCTGTATAGCTATCCTTATCTCAACTAGCAAAAACCCTTGTTCCTTCCTATTATTGCTTATACTCTCTCTTCGACAAAATTAGAGATAAGGGCAAAATAGTTTCTGCTGGGTATTGAGGGGGTGGGGGGGAGAGGGAGGGTAAGGGAGGGGGTGGGGGCAGGGGGGAGAAATGACCCAAGCATTGTATGCACATATGAATAATAATAAATAAATAAATAAATAATTTTTAAAAAGAATTCTATATCAACAAAAGAGTCCTTCAAAATTGTGGAAGAAATTAAGACAATTCCAGATAAACAGAAGTTGAGGGATTTCATGTCTACTAGCCCTGTGCTACAAGAAATGCTGAAAATAGTCCTAAGGGTGAGGTGAAGGTCACCAGACAACAACTCAAAACCACATGAAGAAATGAAGGTGACTACAGGTGCAGGCATAAAAGCCACCAGTATTAAACAATAGTTTCTACCTCCATTTTTTTTTTTTTGCTTTCTACATGATGTAAGGAACTAATACATTTTAAAAGAATTATTTGTCTAAAAGCTAGTATTATAACTTTGGTTTGTAACTCCACATTCTGTGTCCTCCCTAATTTATAAGACTAATGCATTTTAAAAGATTGTGTTCTGAGGGGCACGATATGTAGGGATGTAATCTTATAATACCAGCAATAGAGAAGGGTGGGGTAGGAGCTATAAAGGAGTAAAGTATTTGTATGTTATTGAAGTTAAACTAGTATAAATTCAAATTAGAGTCTTATGATTTTAGGATGCAAAATGTAATTTCCATGGCAACCACAAAGAAAATGGTAATAGAATAATAAAATATTCCAACCATACAAAAACAACTAAAAACAAAAGTAATTCAGGAAATGAGGGACAAAAAGGTTTTAAAGCAAATAGAAAACAAATGCCAAAGTAACAGTTCTAGGTCCTTCCTTATGAGTAATGGCTTCAAATGTAATGGATTAAACTGTCTAATCAAACATAAGAATTAGCAGAATTGACAAAACCACCCAAGTCGGGGCAGTGGGGGGAATAGGAAGGAAGGAAGGGAGGGAGGGTGGGAGGGAGAAAGATGACTCACTGCTAAAAATCAGAAATGAAAGTAGAACATTGCTACTGGTAGTTTGACAGAAATAAGCAGTATTAGAAAATCCTATCATGCAATAGATCCCCAGACATTATTCCTCCTACCTAACAATAACTCTGTACCCACTGACCAACCTGTTCCTACCCGCCCCTCTCTCCCCTCCCCAGACTCTGATAACCGTGATTCTACTCCCTGCTTCTCTGATCAGCCTTTTAGATTCCACAAATGAACAAGACCATGCACTATTTGTCTTTCTGTTGTCTGGCTTATTTCACTTAACGCAGTGTTTTAGATGTTTCACCTCAGAGGAATGGTAAATGTTTGAAGTGATGGATATGTTAATTATCCCAATTTGATCACTGTGCAGCATATACATGCTCCAAAACACTACATTACACACCAACCTAGAAGAGAGATCCTAAGAGCTGACTACGCACAATGCCATACCAACAAACTGGATAACCTAAATTCAGTGAACAAGCTCCTAGAGACACAAAATCCACCAAGATGAAATAGAAAGAAATAGAAAATCTTAGTAGATGCATAACTAGTACGGAGATTCAAACAGTAATAAAAGGTCTCCCATCAAGAAAAGCCCATAATCTGATCACTTCAATAGTGAATTCAACCAAATATTTAAAAAGAAATAATACCAGTTGTTCTCAAACTTTTCCAAAAAATGTAGAGGGAGGAATATTTCATAACTCATTTTATGAAACCAGCACTACCTTGTTGAGTTCAAAGACACTACAAGTTAAGAAAACTATAGATTAATCTTTTATGAACATTGATGCAAAAATCCTGAACAGCATATCAGCAAAGTTAATTAACACATTCAAAAGATCATACACCATGACCAGGAAGGATTTATTCCTGGGTTGTAAAGATGGACCCCATATAAAAACTAATCAGTGCATATACCACATTAATGAATGAAGGAGAAAGAATACATGATCATACCAATAGATGTAGTGAAAACATCTATTCAACACTCTTTCATGATAAAAAAAAACGCTCATCAAACTCTGAATAGAAGGAAACTATCTCAATATCATAAAAGCCATATATAAAAATCCCATAATGAATGTTAAACTCAATGAGATTAGAACTAATAAATGATTTCTGCAAAGTAGCAGAATAGAGAGTCAACACATGAAAATCTGTTGCGTTTCTATATATTAACAATGAACAATATGAAAGGAAATTTACAATGGCATCAAAAAGAATAAATTACTTAGGAAGTAACTTGACCAATTGAGGTGAAAGACTTGTACAATGAAACATTGCTAAAATAAAGACATAAATAGTTGCAGGGAGGAAGGGAGGAATGAAGGAGGAAGGAAGGGAGGGAAGATATTATTTTGGGTTGGACATGGTGGCTCATACCTGTAATCCCAATGACAAGAGAGGAATAGGTTGAAGGACCATGGTCCAAGGCTGTCCCAAGCAAAACGGTGAGACCCTATCTGGAAAATAACTGAAACAAAAAGGACTGGCAGAATAGCCCAAGTGGTAGAGCACCCACCTAGCAAGTGGAAAGTTCTGAGTTCAAACTGTAGTTCTACAAAAAAAAAAAAAAAACTAAAATTTGAAAATAAGCCAAGTGTCCATTGACAGAAGAATGGCTGAGCAAAATATGACCTAGTCATACAATGCAGTATTTTTCACTCTTAAAAAGGAAGGAAATTCTGTCCCATGCTACAACACAGGCGGACATTCTGCTCAGTCAGATAAGCCAGTCACAAAAAGATAAATACTTTTTTGAGGTCCTTAGAGTAGTCAAAATCAGAGAGAGAGAAAGTAGAATGGGTGTTACCAGGGGCTGAGCTAGGAGGGAGAGGAATCAGCGTGCAATGGGGACAGAGTTTCAGATTTGCAAGAGGAATGGAATATCGGAAGTAGATGGTGGTGATACTTAAAACCACTGAGCTGCACACTTAAACATGGCTAAGATAGTGAGTTATGTGTGTTTTTTACCACAATAAACTGAATTGAAGACAGGAAAGGCCCTAGGTGTAGGATTCTATCACAATTTTCCTTTTCCAGACTGCAAGAAAAGCCTTGTGTTTACCTAAGTTTCTGCTTCCTCACTTTTTTTTTATTCAAGCAGAAAAGGAAAAAGCATATTTACACATTTTTAACTAACACTGGCACTCATTCCCATAATTTCTATATGTCCCCTTAGGATTTTTAAACAGAATAGAATGTCCTAGTTCTAAGATGAACCAAGTGGTTCTGCTCCTTGGGAATTGATAACTTAGCATTACAAGACGTGCTGAGGCTGGCTTACCACACTCCCAGAGCCTAGTGTCTATGCAGTGTTCACACCTGGAAGCTAATTGCACTTGCACTAGAAGGAGCTTGGGATAGAACCCAGCAAAACTGTTTTTAAAATCGTGGAAGACAAAGTATTGAAGCAAAGGTATAGACATATTCTCCAGTCCCAGGTAAGACAAAACCGCACCTCATACCTCACATTTCGTGAATGTGTTCAAATCCAAAGGAGGAGTCTTAGATTTTGATTTACCCTTCTGCTGTGTTCAGACAAAACTCTGAGCAGAAGATGTCTACCGGGGAAGGAAAATGAGCAAGCGTTTACCTTGCTTGTTGTCTATTCTAGTTAGGGATATCATTATTTCCCATTAAGTTTGATCCTCCCAGCTACAGCCGAGGAGTGAATTTAGCACTTTGGGAAATTATGTTTACTCTTGCATGCAAGTAAGGCACTATTTTGTCAATTACTAATCCAAAGCAATAAAGTCATCTTGTGATAGTTTTCAAAATTCATTTGGATGGTAAAGCTCCCCAAGGTAGAAATTTGCATGGACACATCTCTCACTTGTGGCTATAAGTTTCTCTTCACTCAACACTCATCTCACAGTGGCTTTCAGTCCTAAACCATGAGAGAAACAATCTCAACGTCTAACTCCTGCCAGTTACCATGGTGCAAGTTACCGTGCTGGACACAGACACAGACAGGAGGACAAAGCAAAGGAGAGGATGATGATGACAGTGTTACATTGGGTCCCTGCTCTCTAGGAGCTGCTTATCTGACAGGAGAGTTAGTCAACGTATAAAATTAGTGAAAATTAATTTTTGTCATATTTTCTCTAGAACGCTGGGCCCAAGAAGACAAGTGTCACATGTTCAAAAAATAAAAAGTGTGTATGTATATATGGAATTTCTACATGAAACCCACTTGTACCATTAATGAATCCTAAATTTAAAAAAAATTAAATGCCTTCAAAACAATGTTGAAAAGAAAACCACTCATCCTAGCTGGCTACCACATAGCACAGCACTTGAGAGTATAGAAGAGAAGCAGATAGACAGCCAGGTGGCCATGGTAAGAATCTCTTTTACTTTGTTCATTCTAACAATGAGAAGTCCCTGATTGATTTGGGAGGTCATCACTGCAGTGTGACTGGATGGTGTCCAGGAAAAGTCACTGAGTTGTTCATGGGAGGATTATTGGAGGGGAGCTGAGAAGAACCTAGGAGACCAGGGGTGCAATGGAATGTGATCTTTGGGGGATGGAATTTTCAGCCATATTTGATGGTCAAAATAAAGTAAAAGATAAAAATTTAAGAGAGTTCTGTAAAATTCTAGCTGCTGACTGGTCACCTTCTCAGTGACCAAATCAGCTCTCTTCCAGCCTTGCTCACCTCAGAAAAATGGCGCCTTGTGGCAATCATGAACTTCATCTGGGCATGTGAATTTGAAGGTGCCTTTTCCCCAGGTAGTTGTACAAATAATTAGTTGAACCTGTGAGTCAGAACTTAGCATGGCCATCAGAGTTGGAGGCATCAGCATCCAGGAGGATTTTTTCAGCGATGGAACTGGAGGAGGTCATCCAGAGAACAAACACAGATGGAGTAAGAGCTCAGGTCAGAGCTCTAGGAGATTCTGATATTCAAGTTCCAGGGAGACAGGAAGGAACCAGCAAAGGACACTGAGGAACAGAGGCCGGACAAGTGGCAAGAAACCCCACTGCAGGCCAAGGATGTGAAGAAATTCAAGGAAGGAGTGAGCACATGCATCAGATGCTAAGTGTCACCAAAGATAAAGAATAAAAATGTCAGGTTTGGGAAGACTGAGGTTGGTGGTAAGTTTGACAACGTTACTTTCTAGGCAGTAGTAGGAATGCAAGCCATAAGGAAACATTTGTTTTAAAAAAAAAACAGAAAAATGGCAGACATCATCTTGTACAGCCATCTTCAAAGAAAGCCAAACCATAAAGAAGATGGAGCTCTTGCCTGAGAACAAACTGACCTGCTGTGATCATACACACTGGAGCCTTAGCCAGCTCTCCAGTGTACATGGACTTGGGCCCCAGCAGACAAAATCAGGCCATGCACTGCACTGTAGGTATGACAAATGTCCCAGGCATAGTATGTCTACCAGCTTCTCCAGCATGCATCAGCTGGCTGTCTTCTATATCATCAGTCACTGATTGGCACCACGCTTTTAAAAAGGACTGTATGCAAAACTATGTACAAATATGTTTTTGTAATGAAAGGATCCATAGCTTTTATCAAAGTCTCCAAAGGTCCAGACTCCCCCTCAAAAAGAAAGTATTTATCCACACCAAAGAAATTCTATAGCTCGCTAAACTGAGAGAGACCTTCTCAGAGGTCGGACTCCAATGAGAGCACCATCTATCATCATCCAGGGCACCGAGCAACATTTACACCACAGTCAAAGAAACTCTGAATGGCCCAGCAGCCTAATAAATCACCCACACATCTCATCCAGCAGTCCTGCAAGCTTTTAAAGACTGATTCCAGGGAAATGTCACTTCTGGGCATGGAGCTTCAGAGGCTGATAAGTGCTAAATGATCCTCAGGTTGCACGAGGCCAGCACAGGGCTTAAGTGGGAGGCCACACTGCTTTGCCTTAAGAATCATAGCTCAGGGCACAACGTGGAGCCCAATGAGGGGCCTCCTAATCCAATTTGTGAAATCGGTTCCCATCAGGAACTCCCGTTGTGGGCAGGATGCATCAGCCCACTCTGAGGCGATGCTTGGCATTTTCACTGGGTCAGTGTGATCTCACAGGTGTCACTCCACTTGGGCACGGGCTGCTGGGAATGTTGAGTGAGACACTGAACCTGCTTCTTCCAAGAATGTAAAGGAATTTTAGGACACTTATGCTCTTTAAAGTGCCAGACATGGACCATAAATTGTCTCTCCATACATCAGAGCAGTAGTGCTCACCTGGCAGGGCACCAGGAGGGGGTTTGGTGTAAAATCTCCACCTCGCAGGAGATTCAAGTTTAACTCTTCATCTGCCACCACCAGATGCGTTCACTACAGAGTAGAACTGATGTCAACCAAGAATCTGGCACTACACTACTGCTGGCAACATGGCTGTCTACACTCTGAAATCTCCTCTGCTTAAGGTTTTCTCAGTCTTACAGTCAAAACACACCTGGACTGAAGGCAGTAATGATGCCTCTCACATGTGTGCCTTCTTGTCAGTCATCTAATTTCTGTACAACAGATGTTTAATTCTGTTACTTTTCCTTGTATCTTTCAATCTCCACCACTCTACACAGTGTCCAGCTTGCAGAAATAGCATTTTTTGTAATTAAAATCCAGAAAATACCCAGAAGTTGATTAGCTTTTACAGATTGGGGTATGATGTAATTACCTGATACATGTATATAATTTGAAATGATCGAGTCTAGGAAGTTAGCATTTCCATCTCCTCAAACATTTATCATTTCTTTAAGTTGGGAACCTTCACACTCTACTCTTTATAAATGATAAAATAAGTTGCTGTCAACTGTAGTCACCCTACTGTGCTGTAGAACACTAGGACTTATTCCTTCCATGTCACTGTATTTTGATTCTTATTATCCAGCCTCCTCTTTTCCTGCCTCCTCCCACCCTGTCTAGCCTCAGGAGAACAATATTTTTAATCAATAAATGAATAGTTGAGAAACTAGATAAACACTGTATCAGTCAGGTTCCAGTCATAAAACAAAAAAACAAGCCAGGATTGCAAACAGGGAATTTAATACACAGGTGTTTTAGAAAACTGGGATCTCAAAGAGGGCAATGAGGCAACCCAGGTAGCAGGCGCCACTCCTGGTGCCAAGTGCAAGGCAGATGGTAGGAGCACAATGAGCCTCCATGGGACCAGCTGGCCAAAATTGGGAGCACAGAGGGGCTGCCTGAGTGGGGAAGGAGCCTATGGGGGCAGACTTCCTGCCTCCCACCCTCCCACCTTGCACCAGAGCATCCATTGACAGAGGGGCAAGAGAGCCTGAGAAATGCAACTCTGTTGTCCAGGGCAGAGCAGAAAAGGTGATGACTAAGCAACTGGCTCATACAAATACTCCTTAATGTACAAGGACACGTGATCATTTCCCACCCTTAAGGAAGTAGTGAGGACGATAGATGTCCACCTAGGTGAACAGAACTGACAGTGGGCCCTTGTGTGGTGCACAAGCATATGTACATTTGCTCCTGAAAGGACAGGCTGGGCGTTCACCACTGCACCTGGTACTCAAAATGCATTCATTCCAAAGGATCGTATTGGACTGACTTCTAGTGCTCCCAAGAATGATCTGAAAGGATTTCCACAGAGGACACAGAACAGGTTCCTGCTGTTGAGAGATGGGAAGAATTGCATTGAGAAGGAGAATACAAGAGTTCTAGAATGTTCTCCATAGGGGTGTGGAGGCTCAAATAAGGAACAGAAACGCAATCCTCAAACCACAGCACAGCTGTCTCTGCCGTGGGTGTCCAAGTTTTCTCTCCATCAAGATTGCAAAATCTTTGAAGATAGGAATGACTCTATGTCAGTATCTTCTCCCAAGCTTCTCAGTTGCAAAATTGCTGATCAATGGTTAGTTTCATGCCATCTGTCTGCCCCTATTATCATCCTGGATCCCTGTCCTCATTAGTCCTGTCACCTTCTCATTTCAAGAACATGTGAAAGCCCCCGTGCTTCTCTCCTCCTCCCTACACTCCCAATGAAATAAAAGACATAAAGTAAGACCAACCAAGAGATGGCTGGAGAGCAGGAATAGTGTCAGTAGGAAAAAAAGCTTTGAGAAATGACTTGTGTTAGTCCACTTCCCATTATTGTCACAAACAACTGTGATGACCAACTTGTGAGGAGGACTGGTGCATTTTGGTTCGTGGTTTTGGAGGCTCCAGTCCCTGTCAGTTGTCACCATTGATTTCGAACTTGTAGCTGCACAGTAGGTAGTGGTGCACACATGTTGTGAAGCAAAGCTGATTATCTCATGGGCAGGCCATGAAAATGATTGGAAAAGGCAAGGAGTGGGGTTCCCACAGTCCCCTTGGAGGGCACAGCCCCATTGACTAGAAGAATTCTCACTAAGCTCCACCTCTTAAAATCTCTACCACCTCCCAATATGGCCAAGCTGGGGACAAAGCCATTAACATGTCAGCCATTGAGGGACATTTCACACCAAACTATAGCCTTGCTGGAATTGCAAAGTCCATGGATCCAAAGAACTGAGAATGACGACAAGAGACTCAGAATGCAAACAACCTGCAGCGTGATATCGGCTAAGGAGCTGTGAGTGGCCTGGACAGGTGCCATGGCTCACATCTATAATGCCAGTTACATGGAGATCAGGAAGATCAAAGTTCAAGCCCAGCCTGGGCAAAAAGTTAACAAGACCCCATCTCAACCAACAAGCTGAGTGTGGTAGCTTGTGCCTGTCAATCCAGCTACATGGAAGGAAAAAATAAAAGAAACTTGGTCTGAAGTTGACCCAGGCCAAAAGAAAAAGGCGAGACCTTATCAGAAAAATAATTAAAGCAAAAATGGGGCTGCGGTGTGGTACCTGCCTAGCAAGTGGAAGGCCAAGTTCAAACTCTAGTACCACACAAAACAAAAGCACTGCATGAAGCGAGGCTGGATCCTCTCCCTGCACTTCAGCCCACTCTGGAGAGCTTCCCTTCTTCCTACCCTCTCCATTAGCACCTCCTCTCCAAGCGAGGAAGAAGCCATCATGTAATTGATCAGAACCTGAGGCTCCTATTTTACTGCATCTCAAAGGCAAGGAGGGACCAGGTGCTTCCCACCTGTGCAGGTGCAGGACATGCCTGCTGCCTTTCCCCTGTCTCCCCTCTGCCTCTGACCAAGAGCACAGGCCTGCAGGAAGGGGGCCTTTCTCCCTCCACCCTGTCTCTGCTTACAATAGGCATGGATTGAGATTCCAAGATGGCGGCTAGAGGTAGGAAGCAGAAAGCGACCCTCCTATAGTGAAATCTTGGAGAGACGCTGGAGACACACTTTGCAGGCATAATCACTGAGAAAAGGCATAACTTTGACTCCTCCACATCTCCAGCCGGCGCAGAGAATCTCCACTTCACGTTAAACGGAGAACCAAGGAGGGCCCCCAGGGCCGCCAGTGGCCGGCGCCCATATGGCTTGGGAAGACGCGGACCAGGTGAGCTTCGCGGTACCACGGTAGCCCCACAGACAAGCCTGGGCCAGAGCAGCATAGCCCCCTGGACAGACTGACCTCCACCCGGGAAAAAAAGAGAAACTGAGTAATAAGCAATAAGAACAGTTAAGACACGCTGGAAAGAGGGTGGGGCACCCTGAGCGCTGAAGAGTGGGGGAAGGGAATCCTTCCCGGGACTGTAAATAAACGAGCCGGGTGGGCCGGAGAGCCTCTGGCGGGAGCGGGGCGCACGCCCAGCAACCAGGAGCGGGGAAGCTTGTGAGAGGAGGGAAGACCCACTTCCCATGTGAACTGTAAATAAACATGGCGGCCGGCAGGAGCAGCAGCACTGCCCAGTAAGCAGGAGCAGGAAAGCTACTGAAAGTGGCAGTGGGAGGAAAACTTCAGAGGAGAGGGGCTCCCACATGAACTGTAAATAAACACGCAGGCCTGACAAGCGGGGCAGTGTCACCTTTCCCAGTGCTTGGGAAGGGGAAAGCCTGTAGCAGAGGCTCCCGCACAGGAGAACTCTGAGCAAACAAAGCCTGTGGGACCAGGTGAGTGCTAGCTCACCCCAGAGACCTGCATAAATAACGCCGCCAGCTACAGGCTGAGAGCAGCAGGCAGGCAAGCCACAGTTGCAGATACCACTCTCAGAACTGCCTCCAGACGCTTTTTTTTCTTTTTCTCCCTACCTTTGATGAGAGAACAACCGAATTACACCTGCAAGCCGAAAAACTTACTGAAACTGTATTGCATTTGAACTGGGGACACTTGGTGGGGCTTTTGTGTGTGTGTGTGTGTGTGTGTGTGTGAGTGTGTAGTTTTGTTCTACTTTATGCATACCCTTTGATGAAACAACTACAGAACAACATCTGAGGCACCAACTCCAGGACTGGAGATTGAGACGGACACCCAAATTATTAAGACTGAAACTGCATTGCATATAAACTTGGAAGTTTTTTGGTTTGTTTTTTTTTTTTAATTTTCTATTTTCCATTTTATTTTAATTCATTTTTATATATAGATATTACTTCCAGTTACTTATTTTTTATTTTTTTTATCTTTGATTTTCAATCCTCTCTCTGTCTCTCTAATGTCTGTTCAGCTTACTGTCGATTAGTACACTAACACTCCCTGTTTATACCTTTGAAACTCTCTTGTCTGATACCTTGTTCTGCTTTCTCCCTCTTGTCTGTATATTTGTTTTCCCCTTTTCTTTAACTTCTTGCTTTCCATCTCAGCTCACTCTTCCATTCTAAATATTACCATTGTTATTATTACAAGCTAGAAAATACTTAATTACACACAGTACAGGGACAGTAACAACACCAAGGACAATGACGGGAAGACAGGAAAAACAGGGAAACCAGTTTCCCCACAGCAAAAAATTAGTACAGGAACCAGAGGGGAATGAAGAGAACAGAAACTCAGAGCCAGACTCCAACAAAATGAAGATAAACTATGCCAAAGGACCCAATGAAGCCCACAAGAATAATTTAAAAGAAGACATACTACAAGTACTCAATGAGAATTTTATAGAGATGATACTGGATAGGGTCAACCAAAATGTACAGGAGACACTCAAGAAATTCCAAGACAACAAAAATAGAGAATTTGAAAAAGCAAAAGAAGAAATAAAGGAAACCATAGAAGCACTGTATAAACACCAAAGTGAAAGAGAGAACACAATGAATAAATGGATAAATGAACTCAGGACAAAAATAGACAACAATAAAGAAGAAAACTGCCAGAATATGGAAAACCTCAGAAAAAAGAACGAAACAGAACTGCAAAACAAAATGGAAGGCCAATCCTGCAGAATAGAACAAACAGAAGACAGAATCTCAGAACTTGAAGATGAAATGGTAATTAAAGGAAAAACCAAAGAACTATTAATTAAACAACTCAAGACATGTGAAAAGAAAATGCAAGAACTCACTGACTCCATCAAAAGACCAAACTTGAGAATCATGGGCATCGAAGAAGGAGAAGAGGTGCAAGCGAAGGGAATGCGTAATATATTCAACAAAATAATAACGGAAAATTTCCCAAATCTAAAAAAAGATATTCCCATACAAATGCAAGAGGCCTCCAGGACACCAAACAGACCAGATCAAAATAGAACTACTCCACGACATATCATCATTAAAACAACAAGTTCAGAAACTAAGGAAAGAATATTGAAGGCTGTAAGAGAGAAAAAACAAGTAACATACAAAGGTAAACCCATCAAAATCACAGCAGACTTCTCAACAGAAACATTAAAAGCAAGAAGAGCGTGGGGTGAGATCTTCCGGGCACTGAATGAAAATAACTTCAACCCCAGGATACTCTACCCAGCAAAGCTATCATTCAAAATAGATGGAGCAATAAAAGTCTTCCATGATAAGCAGAAACTAAAACAATATGTGACCACAAAGCCACCATTACAAAAGATTCTGAAAGGGATCCTGCACACAGAAAGTGACACCCAACTTAACCATGAAAAGGCAGGCAGCACCAAACCACAGGATAAGAAAAAGCAAGACAGTAGAGAGTAACATCAAGTTAGGTACACACAATCAAACCTTCAAACAACTAAGACAACTAAATGGCAGGAATCACCACATACCTATCAGTACTAACACTTAATGTTAATGGACTTAATTCACCCATCAAAAGACACCGTTTGACAAAATGGATTAAAAAAGAAGATCCAACAATTTGTTGCTTACAGGAGACCCATCTCACCAACAGAAATAAGCATATGCCTAGGATGAAAGGCTGGAAGAAGATTTACCAAGCCAATGGCCCCGAAAACAAGCAGGAGTAGCAATACTTATCTCTGACAAAGTAGACTTCAAACCTACATTGATCAAACGAGATAAAGAAGGACATTCCATACTAATAAAAGGGGAAATAGACCAAAAGGAAATAATAATCATCAATCTGTACGCACCCAATGTAAACACACCCAATTTCATCAAACATACCCTGAAAAACCTAAAAGCATATATAAACGCCAACACAGTGGTTGTGGGAGACTTTAACACTCCATTATCATCAATAGATAGGTCATCCAAACAAAAACTCAATAAAGAAATCCAAGATCTAAAATATGCAATAGATCAAGTGGACCTAGTAGATGTCTACAGAACATTTCATCCAACCTCTACACAATATACATTCTTCTCAGCAGCCCATGGAACCTTCTCCAAAATAGATCATATCCTAGGGCACAAAGCAAGCCTCAGCAAATATAAGAAAATAGAAATAATACCGTGCATACTATCTGACCACAATGCAGTAAAAGTAGAACTCAACAACAAAAGTAAAGACAAAAAACATGCAAACAGCTGGAAACTAAATAACTCATTACTTAATGAAGAGTGGATCATTGATGCAATAAAAGAGGAAATTAAAAAGTTCCTGGAAGTCAATGAAAATGAAAACACAACCTACCGGAATCTATGGGACACAGCTAAGGCAGTCTTGAGAGGAAAGTTTATAGCCATGAGTGTACATATTAAAAAGATTGAAAGATCCCAAATCAATGACCTAATGATACGTCTCAAACTCCTAGAAAAACAAGAACAAACAAATCCCAAAACAAATAGAAGGAGAAAAATAATAAAAATAAGAGCAGAAATCAATGAAATAGAAACCAAAAAAACCATACAAAGAATTAATGAAACAAAAAGTTGGTTCTTTGAAAAAAATAAACAAGATCGATAGACCCCTGGCAAACCTGACTAAAATGAGGAGAGAAAAAACCCAAATTAGTAGAATTAGGAATGCAAAAGGGGAGATAACAACAAACACCATGGAAGTCCAGGAAATCATCAGAGACTACTTTGAGAACCTATATTCAAATAAATTTGAAAATCTTAAAGAAATGCACAGATTTCTAGATACATATGATCATCCAAAACTGAACCAAGAGGAAATTAATCACCTGAATAGACCTATAACACAAAATGAAATTGAAGCAGCAATCAAGAGTCTCCCCAAAAAGAAAAGTCCAGGACCTGATGGATTCTCTGCTGAATTCTATCAGACCTTTAAAGAAGAACTGATACCAACCCTCCTTAAACTGTTCCACGAAATAGAAAGGGAAGGAAAACTGCCAAACACATTTTATGAAGCCAGTATTACACTTATCCCAAAACCAGGCAAAGACACCTCCAAAAAGGAGAACTATAGGCCAATCTCCTTAATGAACATTGATGCAAAAATCCTCAACAAAATAATGGCAAACCGAATTGAACAACACATCAAAAAGATTATTCACCACGACCAAGTAGGCTTCATCCCAGGGATGCAGGGGTGGTTCAACATACGAAAATCAATAAACGTAATAAACCACATTAACAGAAGCAAAGACAAAAACCACTTGATCATCTCAATAGATGCAGAAAAAGCCTTTGATAAGATCCAACATCATTTCATGATAAAAGCTCTAAGAAAACTAGGAATAGAAGGAAAGTTCCTCAACATTATAAAAGCTATATATGACAAACCTACAGCCAGCATTATACTTAATGGAGAAAAATTAAAACCATTCCCTCTAAAATCAGGAACCAGACAAGGATGCCCACTATCTCCACTCCTATTCAACATAGTACTGGAATTCCTAGCCAGAGCAATTAGGCAAGAAGAAGGAATAAAGGAATACAAATAGGTAAAGAAACTGTCAAAATAGCCCTATTTGCAGACGACATGATCTTATACCTTAAAGACCCAAAAAACTCTACTCAGAAGCTTCTAGACATCATCAATAGCTATAGCAAGGTAGCAGGATATAAAATCAACATAGAAAAATCATTAGCATTTCTATACACTAACAATGAGCAAACGGAAAAAGAATTTATGAAAACAATTCCATTTACAATAGCCTCAAAAAAAATCAAATACCTAGGTGTAAACCTAACAAAAGATGTGAAAGACCTCTACAAGGAAAACTATACACTTCTGAAGAAAGAGATTGAGGAAGACTATAGAAAGTGGAGAGATCTCCCATGCTCATGGATTGGTAGAATCAACACAGTAAAAATGTTGATACTCTCAAAAGTAATCTACATGTTTAATGCAATTCCCATCAAAATTCCAATGACATTCATTAAAGAGATTGAAAAATCTACTGTTAAATTTATATGGAAACACAAGAGGCCACGAATAGCCAAGGCAATACTCAGTCAAAAGAACAATGCAGGAGGTATCACAATACCTGACTTCAAACTATATTACAAAGCAATAACAATAAAAACAGCATGGTACTGGCACAAAAACAGACATGAAGACCAGTGGAACAGAATAGAAGATCCAGATATGAAGCCACACAACTATAAGCAACTTATCTTTGACAAAGAAGCTAAAAATATACGATGGAGAAATAGTAGCCTCTTCAACAAAAACTGCTGGGAAAACTGGTTAGCAGTCTGCAAAAAACTGAAACTAGATCCATGTATATCACCCTATACCAAGATTAACTCAAAATGGATCAAGGATCTTAATATCAGACCCCAAACTCTTAAGTTGATACAAGAAAGAGTAGGAAATACTCTGGAGTTAGTAGGTATAGGTAAGAACTTTCTCAATGAAACCCCAGCAGCACAGCAACTAAGAGATAGCATAGATAAATGGGACCTCATAAAACTAAAAAGCTTCTGTTCATCAAAAGAAATGGTCTCTAAACTGAAGAGAACACCCACAGAGTGGGAGAAAATATTTGCCAACTACACATCAGACAAAGGACTGATAACCAGAATATACAGGGAACTTAAAAAACTAAATTCTCCCAAAACTAATGAACCAATAAAGAAATGGGCATGTGAACTAAACAGAACTTTCTCAAAAGAAGAAATTCAAATGGCCAGAAAACACATGAAAAAATGCTCACCATCTCTAGCAATAAAGGAAATGCAAATTAAAACCACGCTAAGATTCCACCTCACCCCTGTTAGAATAGCCATCATCAGCAACACCACCAACAACAGGTGTTGGCGAGGATGCGGGGGAAAAAGGAACCCTCTTACACTGTTGGTGGGAATGTAGACTAGTACAACCACTCTGGAAAAAAATTTGGAGGCTACTTAAAAAGCTGGACATCGATCTACCATTTGATCCAGCAATACCACTCTTGGGGATATACCCAAAAGACTGTTACTCCAGAGGCACCTGCTCATCCATGTTTATTGCGGCACTATTCACAATAGCCAAGTTATGGAAACAGCCAAGATGCCCCACCACTGATGAATGGATTAAGAAAATGTGGTATCTATACACAATGGAATTTTATGCAGCCATGAAGAAGAACGAAATGTTATCATTCGCTGGTAAATGGATGGAATTGGAGAACATCATTCTGAGTGAGGTTAGCCTGGCTCAAAAGACCAAAAATCGTATGTTCTCCCTCATATGTGGACATTAGATCAAGGGCAAACACAACAATGGGATTGGACTATGAGCACATGATAAAAGCGAGAGCACACAAGGGAGGGGTGAGGATAGGTAAGACACCTAAAAAACTAGCTAGCATTTGTTGCCCTTAACGCAGAGAAACTAAAGCAGATACCTTAAAGCAACTGAGGCCAACAGGAAAAGGGGAACAGGTACTAGAGAAAAGGTTAGATCAAAAAGAATTAACCTAGAAGGTAACACACACGCACAGGAAATCAATGTGAGTCAATGCCCTGTATAGCTATCCTTATCTCAACCAGCAAAAAGTCTTGTTCCTTCCTATTATTGCTTATACTCTTTCTACAACAAAATTAGAAATAAGGACAAAATAGTTTCTGCTGGGTATTGGGGGGGAAGGGAGGGGGCGGAGCGGGTGGTAAGGGAGGGGGTGGGGGCAGTGGGGAGAAATGAACCAATCCTTGTATGCACATACGAATAATAAAAGAAAAATGAAAAAAAAAAAAAGAAAACCCAAAAAAAAAAAATAGGCATGGATTCATGACAGTAGGTCTTCAGTTTGAAGAAGGCGTCAGCCACCTCAATCCAGTTTTCTCTCAACTTTTTAATGGAAGTCAAATTCAGAAACAAATTTGTTCCAAAAGAGTTTTAATCAAGGCCTTGCCTTCTGGGGCTTCATGGTCCCATTTGCCACTTTGTGTAAAGCAGATGTGAGTTCCCTCTGTCCTCCTGGTCTTCTCTCTGTACAGGAGCTGCATCAGGTTAGTCCCTGAGGAGTAAAGGGAGCTGCAGGGCACTCGCTGACAGCCTAAGCACCCTCCACCGGAGGGCCTCTCATGTCCTCTCTGCCAGGATGACAGTTCCTCTGAAGAAAAGGCACTTAGAGTTCTCAGATAATGCACACCTGTACCCCCAATAGAAAAAAGTAACAGACAACAAAGAAACAGTTATTTAACTAAAACAGCCACAAACAGGAGACCAACCTCAAAACTTTTATAAATGTCAGTTAATGTTTCATCACCAAGACAATTTCCTTCCATCTCCTAGAAAATTGTGAAATAAGCACGTCACTCTCTTATGATGTACATGTGAGTGGGACAGCCTTGTGGCAATGTCACTGCAAGCAGTGACTCTGACTGATGGGGTGCCCTTCATCTTGGGGCAGAGCCAGCTGGTCTTCAGCTATGGGTGCATAATGAGGACTGTTAGAGCAACATGGAAGAATGGACTTCTGTGGACAAAGTCATCAATAACAAAAATTCCAAAATTCCAAGTGAGCACAGAAAGTCTCCATGGGAGGATGGAAGAGGAAGAAAAGCCGGCAGATGCTTTTGTTTAATATTCTGTCTGCCTTGCAGATTTTGTCTCCCCGGTTCTTCCTCCGTTAGTGGAAATCTCTCTGTTTATTATTGAAGAATTTTTCCATCTTATTTCTACTGACTGGTGGTTTTCTTCCAAAATTTGAACCAGAGACCTAAAACTGGTCACTGGAATTACTTGAGACAGTAGTGAATTCCTTTGAAGAGGCGCACCATGGCGGTTAAGTGTGTACTCTTTATGGAAGACTTATCCAAGAAAAGGACACAGCGAAGTAACAAATACAGAGGAGCTGAGCTGTGGAGGAGACGCTCACGAAGAAAGCCAGGCAGTGGCACTGACAGGAAGCAAACTGACTTCACAGCAAATGCTCTCCGATGGGACAAAGGCAGAACTTTGTATCGATTATGAAGAGGCAATTCCCAAATAAAATACAAGAGTCATGAATCTGAGGCACACATCAAAAAGGATCAAAATGTCTGTAGCAAAAGATACAGAAATTCAGAGAAGTCAGAAAAATCAGTGCTACATTTCCTCAAAACAGATTATGTAGAAAAATGGGATTTCAGAATTTGAGAAACAAGACTAACGACCTTGGTATAATACAAGACAACTATACTATTTTTACTCCCCCAAACCAGAAAAACATTGTACTCATAGGTTCAATAAAAAAAATTAGTTAATAAACATCATCTCCATCTGTTTGCTCTAAAATAGGTATCGCTAAGAAAGATAGCTTTTGAGCATCACTCAATAAAACTAGAAGTGAGCACTCACAGCATGGTCAAAACAAGCATAAGCACTTAGAAAACATAAAACACTCAAATCTGACTTTGGACAAAAGAAGCAAAATTCTAGGTGCAAATCTGGGTGAGGAAGAAAGAAAAGAAGGAGAATAGGAAGGAAGGCAAGGCCAAAACCAAGCCATGAGCCCTTCACCTTGGGCCCCATGTCCACACGCCTGTCACCTGACTGACAGTCCGTAACTGTGTCCCTTTTCTTCCCGCCATCTTCTCCTCTATGTAGAAGCTACTTGTGAAGAAAGGGAGCCAGCCCTCTGTCACATGTGCTGCTGGCATTTGTCCCAGCCTGTCACCTGTTCCAACTGGCTTTATGGCATCTTGACACACAGGTTTCACACTTTTATGTGGCCAGGACTGTCAGGCTTTTAGTCATGTCTTTGTGCGTCCTGTCTTTCTCAAGCAGATACTCCTTGTCAGCCCAGGTCAAAAAATTGTTCTCCTGAAATTCCTCCATTTTAAATTAGGGTCATGTGTCACTTAATGACAGGGATACACTCTGAGAAATACATCATTACTGTCATTAGGCAACTGCATTTTTGTGCCAACATCATGAATTCACTTACACAAACTATTTTGTCACTAGGCAAAATAATCTTAAGGGACCACTTTCGTGTCTGTGATCTGTCACTTACCAAAGCAAGGTCATGTCTGTATTCTAGTCGTATCTATTTTTATATCTCTAGTACATTGGAAATGGGGTTTGCCTGTAATTAGTGTAGTGTTACATAAAAGCCAGTTCTGCCAGGTTAGTCAAGTGGGTTCCTTTCCCTCTGATTTGGGTGGCAGCTTGGTCACATATTGAGTTCTGAAGTCACATTCCCCCCTCTGGTTCTCATCTTCTGGTTCCATCTTCCACTTTTAAGGCCCTCTCTGATGATGTCAGGCCCACCCAGAAAATCCAGGAGGACTGTCTCTCTATTCTAAAAGCAGTTGATTAGCAACTTCAATGCCACCTGCCCCCCAACTCACCTTCACCACACAACAGAATCACAGGCTCCAGGGATAAAATTGTGGACATTGTCCTCCTGCCACAGAGCCTACGGTTGGCTCTCACCCTCCCTTTCTCCTCTCCCTCTAAAGCAAAGCCAGCCTGGCCCTGACAGTGAGAACCTGGGGGAGCACCATTGGTCCTGTGAACACAGAGCTTACAGCCCACCTAGGAGACAAACAGAAGGTGACAGATGCCCAAATGGAACCAGCTTGGCCAGAGTGAATCAGTCACTGCCCTGCCTCCCACAGGGAGCTGTGAGTGAAATGGTGGCAGTCAGACCAGGCAGCCCTTCCTTGTGCAGAATCACACTCCAGCCACCTGCCTCCCTGCCCTCGGGTCCCCTGGAGGATCTAGGCTCAGAAAATTCAGCTTCTATGTCACCAGTGTTCTGGGGATTTCAGCCAGTGATGGGCCCTTGTAGAAGACTGCAGTGCAAATGGAGAGGAGAAACAGACTTTCTGCCACATGTCGTGGTACACACTTGGAATCCCAGCACTCAGAAGGCAGAGGCAGGAAGATCGCGAGTTCCAGGCCAGCCTGGGCTACACAGTGAGACTGTCACAGAAACAAACACACAACACTCACTCAGGCCACCTCTCTAGCATCTCCTTCCTGACTCCACCTGATTACAGACCTCACCCTAGATCTTCTTTATCCTGCCAGATGGCCCCTGCTTCTGGGTTCTGATGACCCCACTTTCTCCTGTTGTCCCTCAGACACGGACAGGTAATGTCTCCCAGTTGTTGTCAGTCTTCCTGCTATTCCTTATCTCTCTGTCACCTTATAGTCCCGTTTAAGCTTTCTGGTCTTTTTTTCATCTGTGGACTCAGTTCCCTACATTGAATTCCCTCTGTTGGAAAACCTAGAGTGGTTTCTGTTTTCTTCACTGGATTTAGACTAATACTTGCAGCAAAGCCCTTCATGAAAACAGGAGTATAAAAGAACAAGGGCCCCAATATCCAAAAGAGCTATCATACACGCAAAGCTGAGTAGGAAATTTATGGGGTGCATAAGTAGCTCAGACTATAAAAGTAGACCATCAAAGACAGAGGCTTGGGTTTCAGAGTATCGACATGTTCTGAGGCTTGGGTTTTCCAGATAAGAAATAATGGTCCTGTAGCCTCCAATCCTGCTGACACCCCTAAGCAATGTGGTCCTTGCCCACAACAGAGCACGCACATCCAGGAGTAGCTCTGACCAAGGCAATTAGCTAACCTGTTGTTTATTGAACAAACTAGGGAGCCAGCTTTTTAGAAACGAACTTATGTGACATTTAGAAGATAAGTGTATTAGTTCACTTTCCATTACTGTGACAAAATACTTGAGAGCACCAGCTTTAAAAGGAGGAAAGGTTCATTTTGGTTCATGGTTTTGGAGGTTTCAGCTTTGGTCACTTGGCCTTATTGCTTTAAGATCTGTGGCGAGGCAGCGCCTCATGGGGAATGCATGGTAGAGGAAGCTGCTCACCTCTGGGTTGCCAGGAAGCAGAGGAAGGGGTGGGTCTCACACCTCCAGGGCCTAACTTCCTCCCATCAGGCCCCACCTCTTAAAGGCACCACCACCTTCTAATAGCACTGGGGCTAGTGAGCAAGCCTTCAATCTTGGACCTCTGGGGGGCACTACCCAGGCCACAGCACTCAGTGAGGGCCCTGTCTGCAACTCAGGACCCCACGTGATCCAACACAGGGGTTTCCATGTATTGAGAAGCTGTAAATAAATGTCACCTCCAGAAGGCTCTTGGCCTCAGTTTCCCCATCAGGACTACAACAACCTCCAAAAGATGTTGTGGGATTAAACAGAGCATTATAAAACACCTGGCACACCTGAAACCAGGATAGAAAAGGGGTCGTATGTACTCTACAAGCCAATTTTCACTACCTGAGTATTTAAGACAAACATCTTTCTTTGATATTTTTATTTTAGCAACTTATTTTTAAGTTTCAAGGTGTTAACACTGGCGACTCAGGTGAGGACTCAGTATATGCTGTAAACCCTTTATTCAACGTGGAATAGGAATGATTGAATCACGCTCAACACCAGCTCAAGCTAGGACTCCCCAGATCGAGTGTAACTATAAAACCCATCTGGTGAGAAAGAAATGCTATCTTAAAAAATGCTTCTCAACTTTGCAATCTGGTATAATAAACTAAGTGAAAAGAAAAAGACCAAAGCCTCAGTTAGAAAACTTAATCAAGACTCCTGGGATTATTTATGTTAAGAGAATAAGCTTATAAGGCCCGGTTATCTTTTAGAACCTACATCTAGTAAATTCAGTTATAAAATGTTCAAAGCGACTCTTACAAGGCTTCAAAAGTAATCGTTATCATCTCTGCCTCCCGCCCACCCTCCACAATGAGTCCAGTGAGAACTGCGGACACTTGAGGCCCCCTCACCACACAGCCTCAGACTGTCACTTAACCGTCAATAAAATGGTTTCCAAATAAGTTGACGTGCTTCTAGCATCAGTGTTCACAAGTTCCATTTATCTTTCACATTAGTGAATAATGAGTGGGCGGAGCCCTGGTCTGAATGGGGCTTTGTTGTCTCACTGAGTAAATATCCTGCAAATCAACCCCATTGCAAAATCCACTGCATAGGAACAGGCTTACATTCCCATAGAGCCCTGGAGGTGGGATCATGGTGAAGGAAGACATGCAAAAGGTAAAAAGTTGGTGAGAGGCTTGGATTTGTTGATTGAAGTCTGTGAATTACAACCTTTTACACCAGGAAATGTTTCCAGTAGAAAAGAAAAAGCTCACTGGTTGAGAGGGGGTTGGATTCAAAAGTAATGAGAGCCAGGCACAGGTGGCTCAAGCCTGTAATCATAGCTACTTGGGAGGCTGAGATCAGGAAAGTTCACAGTTTGAGGCCAGCCCAGGCAAAGAGTTCACAAGACCCCATCTCCAAAAATAACCAGAGCAAAATGGATTGGAGATATGGCTCAGGCAGTAGAGTGCATGCTTTGCAAATGCAAAGCCTTGAGTTCAAACCCCAGACCCACCAAAAAAAAAAAAAAAAGGTAACAGAAAAATCTCGGGCTGACCACCGTGCCCAGGTTTGGAAATAGAACACAGATACTCACAGGCGCATGTGAGCGGGGGAGAAGGACTGCAATTACCCAGAATCCAATGGTGTCAGGCAGCTTAGCCTCCTCAGTGAGTACTGGGGAAGGGTCCCCCATTAATGGAACAGATTTTCTGTTCCAGATCTGCAGCTTTGGTCAGGAAGGATAGCATGACAAGCCCCAGCTTCATTCCCTCTCCTTTCCTTTAGAACTTTGTTCTAGAGGTGGATGGAAGTAGTGCTCTCTGGACTCCACATAGCTCCCCTGAAAGCAAACTGCTATAAAAAGAGAATGACTGACCCCAAATCTGTCTTGCTTCCTGTCAGTCCACGTGACTGCTCCTTTCCCTTCCACAAGTGGCCAGCTCCTTTCTGTTTCTCTGGCACAGTATGATGCAGCTGGAGGGCCCTCACCAGGACACCAGCACCATGCAGTTTGGACAATAAACAGAATCATGAGCTAAATAAATTTGCTTTATAAAGTTCCCAACCTCAGGTATCTTGTTATAGCAATAGAAAGTAGACCAATCCACTGGATGATGTTTGCTGTGCAGTAAAAACCACACCACCAACATATCCATCTAATTCTCCAGATATTATTCTCAAGACAATCTCAAATGATACAGAAAAGTTATTAAAAACTATCACTCAACTGAGAGTCTTCCAGAAATTCAGTTACTGGTTCACTGTGGATAAATGTAAGTACTATTACAATGATCACTTAGAGACCTGGAGGCATCCCTGATGAAGATGGACGCCCTGCAGGAAGCAGTCAGGGACAGGAAGTAACTGCCTTTGGTCTAACAACTGATAAGGGAAAGTTCTAACCAGTAAATATTGTCCTGTATCCAAACATAGATCCACACACCAACACTACCCTCCGGGGAGAGTCTTCCAAATAGTCAAATATCAAAACCTCAGAATGCAGGCAGCCGCTCTGTGAGGTCAGCCAGCATCTTCCCCTCCATATGGGTAAGTGTAATGACCATAACTTTTATTACAAGAATAACTCCCACTTGCATGCATTTTAATTTTCATTGGCACATAGTAATTGTACGTATTTATAGGGTACAATGTGGTATTTCAATATACGTGTGCCATTTGTCATGATCAGATCAGAGTAATTGGCATATTGATGTTGGTCACCTCATTGATTTATTACCTCTGTATTTGGGGACCATTCAAAACCTTCTCTTTCAGCTATTTTGAAATATTCAGTTAATTGCTGTCAACTATAAGAGGAACAACATTTACTGAGCACTGTGAAAGGTCTTGACATCTCAGCCTTACTGAATCCCTAGAATAACCTTCTGAAACAGAGTAGTTGTCATAATCTCCATGGGATCAATGGGAGATTTCAGCTCATGGATCCAAGGCCATCGACCAGGGCCACCCCACAGGCAAGGACCCAGACGATTAAGGTCTAGCCCAATGTTCTTGCTACCATTCCACTCCGCTATTTTTTTTTTGGTAAACCTTTTTATTTAGTTCCTTTTTCATTTCCAGTACACTTTAGAGTCATGTATATGTGTGTGTGTGTGTGTGTGTGTGTGTGTGTGTGTATGGTCAAGTATATATCTGTATAAAGAGAGATATCTGTACATACAGATTTATATACAGTATGCTTTCTATTTTGAAAGAGATTCAGAGGCCAAAGTGCACAGAGCTGCAGCTCTGTAGAATGCTGAGTCTAGACTCTAACATTCACCACGAGGACTGTATTAATCATATTTTAGTGGACACTGGAGTGTGCTAAGAGATAGATCTTAGGTACACTCACATACTTCTGAGCTACATGAATGATGGACAAGCTAACTGTCTCAACTGCTGTACTCTTTCACTACGTGTACCTGAACATCATGGCATAAACCTTAAATATATGTAGTTTTTAAACAGGATTAATAGGAAGTTGCAAAGAATTGTCCAGGGAGGTTTCTGTGCACCCTTTTCCCCTTGGCTTCTCCCATGGGAGCATCTTCTGTAACAATGCCACCCTATCAAAGCTGGGGAAATGCCTGGTATCAGGAGCTCACGCCTGTAACCATAGCTACTCAGGAGGCAGAGATCAGGAGGAGCACGGTTTGAAGCAACCTGGGCAAATAGTTCAAGAGAACCTATCTCGAAAAAAATCTTCAAAAAAAGGGCTAGCAGAGTGGAACAAGGTGTAGGTCCTGAGTTCAAGTACTGAAAAAAAAAATAGGAAATTGACATGGTGCCATCGCCAGAGCTTTTTCAGATTCACCCATGATCAGGAACTTATCTGTGTGTTTTTATAACTCCAGGACATTTTATCACTCGTGTGGCTCTGTGCCGCCACCACCACAATCCGAATGTTAAACTGCACCATCACCAGTCTCCCTCATGCTACTCCTACAACCGCCCCCACTCCACTCCCCCAGCCCTACCCCCAACAGCCCCACATCCACTCTCCATTTCTGTAACTGACTTGTTCTGATATTTGTAATTCATTTCAATATTTGCAATTATATTATAAATGGTATTTTTAATTATGCACTATATATCTGAGGTTGGCTTTTTTTTTTGGTGGTGGTACTGAGGTTTGAACTCAGGGCTTCACATTTGCTAGGCAGGCACTCTATCCCTTGAGCCACTCCATCAACAAGGTTGGCTTTTATAACCTAGCGTAATTCCCTGGAAACCCACCCAAGACATTGCACGTACTAATAGTTCATTCCTGTTTACTGCTGAATAGTATTCCACCATATGCATTTAAGGTATAGCCATTAGAGAACACGTGATAGGTTTCGGTTTGAGTCCTTGGTAAATAAAGCTGCTACGAACATTCACATACAACTGTCTCCATAAAATGAGCTTTTGTTTCCCCACCATAAATACTCAGTGGTGCAAATGCTAACCCATTTTTAGTTTTGAGAGTAACTGGGAATCTATTTTCAAAGCAGCCACACGAGCTTATGTTCCTACAGCAAGGTGTGAGCGACACTCCTCTGCCTCTTTAGACAGCAGCTGGTATTATCACTCATTCTTACTTTATCTATTTCAATTGACATGTTAGGAATATTTCTTTCTGGTTTTAATTTTCCTTCCCTAGTGACTAATGAAGCTGAATATCTTCATGAGCATCGTCCATTTTTTGTCACTTTCTAATAGGGTTGTATCTCTGTCGTCCTGAGAGTTCCCTACACAAGTGCTTGTTAAACACATGATTTTCTCATAGGCACTTCCTAATACTTCAACATGATAAGAGCGTTAAAATAATTCAATGCATGCTGGAATTTAAACTCTTGCACTTAAGGAAGCAGCAGAAAGTCTGGACCTTCTTTCACAGAGGAAAGAAGAGACAGATCCAAGACCAAGGGCATCGAACTACAGAATTATGAGGTGCCTGAGAAGGGCCAGCCCAAGGGATGCTCTGAGGTGGCTTTGACTGGTACCTCCCTCTCCATCCATGGCAGTTATCTATCATCGCTGCAGCTCACGCGCCCCCTGGTGGGCTCTGCAAGCTCTGCAGGGCCCTGCAAAGAGCAAGTTCCTCCAACACAAGCTTCTCCAAGGAACTAGCTATGCATGGCGTTATTTCTACTCACGGTGACATTCGTCACTTATGACTGCTTTTAAGAGGAAAGCCAGTTTGGGTAGTACTCCCTGGGTTAGCCTTTGGCAACAATATACCACCAGAAGGGTGAAAGATGCCTGGACGCCCTACATGAAGTAGAATCCCAGAACCACACTTAGCACCAGCCCTGATGGTTGACCTCATATGGCCACATGGCTGGCTTACACAGACTGCTTCACGATGGAAGTCGTCTGCTCAGCACGACAATCTGACTTGAGAAAGCAGGCTCGGGGAGGCTGCCCGCATGATCTCCCTTGATTCTGATCACCAGATGGAGGCTGTGACAGCCTTCTCTCCCCCATTGCTCTTGGTGTGTGCTGCCCAGACTTGCACCACCAAAGGCGGAGCTCAGACCAGTTCTGTTTCAGACAATCATGGCATGTTAAAACCAAAAGAAAATTAAGGAAAAAGGTGATTGTAATTTTTTAATGAAAAAAGTTGAATGAAAAGTGAAGATTTGTATTTGTCACATTTGTAACCAAAAGAGGAGACCATTTGAAGGCAGCTATCTTCATATTTGGGTCATCTAGTCCAGAATCTTCTTTAATTAGAAACTTATGTTGCAGCCCAAATTCATAAGGAAAGCAGGAATTTGGGGCGGGGAGAGCCTACAGGTTCAGCAGGCCCTCCACACATGGCACCTAAGACCTCTTCGGTCACAGATGAATAAACCCTGAGAAACCTACTACCAGGTTGTAAAGTGGGGAAAGGAGTCCAGAGCTGAGTGGCCTACCAGAGGACACAATTGCTTAATGGCAGAACAGGAGAGAGCCCAAGTTACCTGGTTCCTGGTGAAATCCCCATTCTAGATACATCTAGCAGGATGTCTCACCAGCCTGCTCCAATGAATTCTACATGACAGACAGCAAGGTTTCTATGGGGCGTGAAACCAGCACTGTCACCTCCCCTAAATGAAGTGCAAAGCTGAACTCATAAAAGGAGAAACAAGGGCACAGGAAATGTTAGCAGGTGTAGGAACAGAAAAGCTCTGAAGTGGCAGAATCATAAAACCCTAGTGTCCTACACCTGGACCCATACCTTTGACCACTCCTGAACCAACAGTTCACATAACGCCCCTCACCTGGGATGGAAGATTAAGACAGTGACCCTCTACATTTCTCCTGTAGGGCCCACACCCCCTGTCCAGTGTAAACAGAAGGGCAGAGAGGATCCAACGAAGAGGCACGGAGGATCAACGGTGCCCGTGCGCAGTAGCCAAATCATTTGGGGAGGGCCCTCTGTTTCATGCTATCTGGTAACCCCACCCTATTGGGCAAAAGCCCAGCCCGACAGCCTCCATGCATATGTAGTGGTGTCCAGCCGCCTGCCTCAGCCCTTTGAATGTCTGTCCCTGTTTAGGGGTTAGTTTTGTCCAACTCACCCTCCTCACGCTTCAAGGAGTGTTTGTGCTTTGCTAATCAATCCCTCTTTACTGCCTTTTTACTCTTTATTGGTTTAGCATCATGGTTCTTTGGCTGCCCCTTGGAGGAGCACCCTAATCTTAGACTTGTATCCAAGGAACAATTTGAAGCACCCAAACACAGGTATTTCTCTAAGGGCCTCAGAAACCCAACCTGGGCACGTGCCATCCAGCCCTCCAGACACAGAAACCATTATCGGTGTTCCCTCCATTTGGTCTCTGCCTCCACTGAGACTGTGGACAGAAGGCCTTGCCCCTGACCACGGGTACATGTTTGCCTGCTCACCACCACAGGACCACTATGAAGGGGTTGACAGAGCTGAGTGCCAACTAGTGCCCTGAGGCAGAGGCCCAGAGGGAGTGCTCCAAGGGTGCCTGAGAGAATGGGCACCCACAGGGCAGAGAAGCTTGATAAGGGGCCCAGAAAAGGACACGTCAAGAAGCAACTCAGCGAGCAGCAAGAGCCCAGGTTCTACAATGTGGGAGAGAAGCAGTTAGGAAAAAGAGGAACATGAGTGGCAGCTGATAGCTGGTGGGAAGGGGTGGACCATGTCATATTTTAGGAAGGAAATAGATCTCCCCCTTCGGGGCCATTTGCCTGTGGTCTACAGAAGCAATATCACATCATTTCGTTTTGGTAGCCTTTTGCAAACTCTTACAAATGGACAGAGATGGATGTCATTTCTTGGGGATTGCCCTTGACCCAGTCAAGAGAGGTGCTAACCCTGGACCACAGCAGATGAACAGAGGCACAGAGACACGTAGACCCAGAATGCATGGTGACACTTGCTAGCAAGCACTCAGCCTATGCTCACAGCCTTGCTCTTCAGGAAGGGCATCTCCTACACAAAAGGGGTTCACATCCCTAGCGCTTCCAGTGCTTGGAGCCAACTCATCTCTCCTTCGCTCTAGAGGCACTTTGTCAACTAAGACAAGGCCCGCTGCTGAAACAGGTTGTCCGTGAAACCTCAGTGATTTCCCTTCCAGGCAACACTACTCCAAGTGTTCATTTGGAAACCAAGATTCCTTCCATCTTTTGTTGCTTCTACTTTCTACCTATGGTTTTAGACTCACCTGGGAAGGGAAAAGTACAGCAGGGGTTCACTTGAAATTGCCCCTTGCTCCCCATCCCTTCCTTTTTGCCTTCTACCCCTGCCTAATCCTTTCTGATGAAGGGAGGCCCCTCCTCAGATTTCAGTTGTTCACCAGAGGAAGACATTTCAGGCTCCCTTTCAGATTCTGCCTGGACCTATGTTACCAGATCCAGTCACAGCGTCAGGGGCCAAAAGGCTTTGGTCTTATCAGAGAAAGACTTCAAGGACTTAAGCAGGAGCAAAGTGAAAGTCACTCTCTAGGAGGAAAAGTGGGTGAGCTTAAGAAGCAGGGCTTCTCTGAGGGTCCCAAGACCCCAAGATTTTATTAGGATCTGTGGTCATTCCTAGGAAATTGGGGCATGTATCATTAACTTCTGGAGACTGGTCATGCATCATTTTTTGGTCTTGGATGGTCAGATTCATTTTGGTCTTGGATGGCCAGGCCAGGACTGCAGGTCAACAAGACCCTGCTGTATGTCATAAGTCATTTCCTAAACGTCAGTGGACCAGAATGTGATTTTTTTCTATCAGCACTCAAGCCATCAGGTTTCCTAACTTCCTGCCATCCCCAGCTCTGTCCCCACTCAGCACGAAGCAATCAGAACAGAGATGTCACCTCACATCCTGTGAAAATGTAATGAAGGGTTGATGATGAATAATATAGCAATGCAGGCAGAAACTACGTTTACACTGTAAATGTAAAAGTACAGAAACAAGTTCAGAACAAGAAGCAAATGCCCAAACAACTGTCAGCTTGGTTTCTTTGAAGGAGAGTTGGGATGTGAGGTAATGGACTGGGGACAGTAGTTTTTGCCTCCCCTTTCCCTAACCCTTTAGTGACCCATGCTTTTCACATAGGATCTCCTGTAATGCACCTTCTCTCCTCAGTTCAGATGAATCCATATGAAAAGCAATGCTTTTATCTGAAAAGAAACTGCAGACGCTGCCTTCACCTAGAAGGTAGAGATCCAGATCAAAAACAGGAGATGGCGCTCTGGAGATGGACCCTCCCAGTGTGGGGATTTCCCACCCATTGTCTCACTGTCACCCCCTGGGTCCCATAAGCACCTGAGACTGGGTTGAGATGGAGAGGCTCCTCTCTCTCCTTCAGGGCCAGTCTTAAATAACCTGTTCCTTCCACGCATTTCTGTCTCCCGGGTTTTCAACAGAGTGGCAAGCCGTGCACAGTAACAGAAGTACACGAAGGAGTCATGTTTCCAAGTCCACCTGGAAGGTAAGAGGACATGAAGAATTGTCCTGGATGCTTAATGAGCCAGGCCTGGAAGTGTCACATGTTAAATCCACTCCTAGCCTGTTGGCAAGAGCCCACCCACTACAATGGAGACTGGGAAGAGTGGCCAGCTGCCCTGGAGGATGGGGGCACAGCAGCTGCAGCACCAGAGCCTCATATACACCACGGGGTCATTTTCCCTATTATCAAGTTTTTCTGAAACTGCTAAACTGTTAAGTAACAATTCGATGGTTTTTTAATGATTTATTTCATAACAAAGAGAAACCATTATAAATGATAAAATAATCCAGTGATTTGACTTGATCATATGTTGCAGGGTATTTAAACCATACAAATTTACAGGCCCATGAAAATTGAGGAAGGATCATTATTACTGGAGCCCTAGGCTAGAGGCCTGACTTTGGGGGTCCCGAACAATCCAGATATGCCAAAAGGAAAAGCAGTGGTGAAGCAGGAGAGGAATTTATTCAGCGTGGCCATACTGAGAAGGACCAGGACCATTGACCTCAGCCCTGTCTTCACAGTACTGACAAGAGTGTCAGGATTAGTTATTTTTATATACAAGGGACAAAAGCAGAGCCCAGAAGTGTGCACAGCCAAGCAGGCTTAGTCAAAGCATGGTCTGGGTGATCGTTGTCTCAGGTCACCTACTGCAGAGCCTTGTCTGTGATAAGGAAGTTACTGATGGCTGAGGATCATTTCGACCCTTGTCATATGGTGTTTGCTCATTAGGTCTGCTCTTGCTGGAATCTAAGGTGACTGCAGGAGAGAAAAGGACTCAGAAAGGACAAGTCAGAAAGGCAAGAGGAAGCTAGTCAGGCCTTCAGTTCACAGCAATAATACCTATTAGTGCCATTCCAGTTGTCTGGGACAAGATACGATAAAGTTGATTGACAATCTGTTGATTATGATGGCAGCCTTCTAAGGGAGGATTGCCAGTTGAAGGAAAATGCACCTGCAATGACTAACATGTCTATGTGCACAGTGAAGCAGGAATTCTTTTTTTTTTTTGGTGGTACTGGCATTTGAACTCAGAGCCTCATGCATGCTAGGCAGGCACTCTATCACTCGAGCCACTCCACCAGCCCAGTGAGGCAGGAATTCTGACCCTAAGTGCAAGATCACAAAGGAGACAGATGAAAATGAAGACACCTGTGCCCAGCTTTTGTCCTGCTTCTAGCTACCCACCAGACATTTGCAGGTCCAAGGGAAGAGACAGCACTTTTAGCAAAAGCAGCAGCTGTCTATTACATCCTAACACAACAGGAGGAAAGAGGCATGCTGGGCATCTGCTCACACAAGAGGAAAATGGGCAGCTCCTACCCGAACCACAGTACACATCCATCTTAAATTTTAATTTGTGGAAAGTGTAGGTCAGAAGCTCTGTTGATCCAAGGTCAGGTGTGGTGGTGCACATAAGAAATCTCAACTGGGAGGCAGAATCGGGTCAAGAGATGGAAGCCAGCTTGGGCAAAGTTATGGAGACCCTATTTTTAAAAAACAAAATACAAACCAAAGGACTGGGGGCACGGCTCAAGTGGTAGAGTGGTTGCCTAGCATGCACAAGGCCCTGGGTTCAATCCCCAGTACCAGAAAAAGAAAAAGTTCTGCTGACTCAAATCCACGTTACTTACACTGTAACCAAGAAGATGGAGCTAAAAAGACCAAAATTTATAATTAAATCTATCAGGAGCTAGCTATGTCAGAGGCATAGAAAGACATGCTTGTGTCTTTCCATGATGTCAGAATTTATTGAGTAACAATAAGTTCATGAGCTACATCAATTTCCTTGGCATTAATTTGCCAAGTACCACTAATTTTGTTTGATAGCCATGAGACAATTGGGAAATAGGCTCTTTTCTTCCAGTCTCAATTACTAATATTAACTCTCAGATCACACGTTACACTTCACCATAATATAAAAGTTACAGAATGGACTAAGAAAGGGTTTAATTTAAGTAGTTGCAGGGTTCAAAGCTGCCTTGCAGAGGCAGGGAGGTGACACAGACGCAGAGAGTCACTATTAACATAAGAAACCCAATCACAGAGCTGTGAGGCCAGGTGATGACAAAACACAGAGCTAATGCAAGGTGCAGAACTGGCTCAAGGTACAGCACTGATTCCAGGCACAGAGCTGATTCCAGGTGCACTGGGTCCGTAGGGACAGCAACTCCAGTGGGTCACATCAGGCAGTCTCGTCCAGCTGAGCTGAAGCCCTGGGACAGAGTTGGGAATTTGTTGCCTGTTGATCGGTGACACATGCACAGGACAGCCTGCCTATGGACTGGTGTCTGCCACTGTACCCCAGGATTAGGAGCCTCTCCTTTCATATAACCCAGGTGAGGGAGTCACATTGTTTCTTGGTTTGTTGAGTTCCATGAATTCATGAGCCTGGTTTTTCTGATATAGGTTTGATACAGCCATGAATTTGTGTGTTCCTGATTTAGTTTGATAAGTTCATAGGTGGTGACATTTTATTTGCATCAATAAGTTATTTATCAGTCTATCCCATGGTTTGTGCTGGACGGATGTTGGTTGTTTACTTGCACAAACAAGATGTAGAGTCATTCTGCCTCAACATTTGCACTCAAAATGGAGCACACTGCTGTTTTATAACATGGAGCCACTCAGGGCAAGGAGCAGCCTGAAGGCTACTGCTCTATACAGTCTGGAGGAACTCTGGAGCAGGGCATGGCCTGACCTCCACAAACAGCAGCAATGAAAGTTCATGACCAACCCAGGCCCACAAACAAGGGCTGCTTCCACACCTGCTGGTTGAGAAAGGGCACGGGGGAGGGTAGCACACACACAGCAGCACAGGGCACCCTGGGCAAGGTTTGTCTTCTTAGATCTGTGAGTCACAATCCTAGAACACTCAGCCTCTCCATGAGCACTGTGGGAAGTTCTCCAGTGTCTTCTGTGGCCATCAGGAGGCAGCCCTGCCTGTGCACAGATGAGTCTATGGAATGGCTTGTTGTCTGCCCAAGAGAAGCAGTGGGTCAGTTGTGGCTCCTCAGGAGAAACATGTTTCCTGCCCTCAGACTCTAATTCCGTAGGGGACCTGGGGCTCTGGGAAAGCAGAGGGGGAGAGGGGGCTTTCTGGGTCTCACCTCACATTCCATATGGATGACTTAGAGGATAGACGCAGTGCCTGACCCCTGTAGGCTGCAGTTCAGGGTCATGGCCAGGCTCTTGCTGCCTTACCAGCACCATTCGGAAGCCCTTGCTCTGGACACCTGGCATCACTTGCACCTTCTCACCCTTGGATCTTCCCTTGGAGCCTGGGAAGTGTTTATCTTTTCAGAATGAAGTAAACAAAAGGCTCCCAAACAAACAAAACCAACAATTCAAATCAACAAGATGGTCAGCCTCCGAAAACTCCAGAGCCTAAGGGAAAATATACAGCTTAACAACCACAATAACCAAATTACTTTAGTGGTGACCCCACTGTGGGAACCCAGCTAAGAAGAGCTTATGTCTGAGATTGACAGCAGGGGACAACCTGAAGGCCACTAGCAGATAGCTAGTGTTTCTGTGATTCATGTGTATTGCTGTACCTTCCCCAGAGGCCTGGAGAACTGGCCTTCACACAATAGCTGTGTTCCTGAAAAGCCCCAGACGGGCCTCGCTCTAACCAACCTGTGGACATATGTAACTGCACTCAGGGGTAGATGTCCTGTTTTTAAAGGGCTCCTGGGGACAATTCGTCTGCCAGGCAGGGCCATGTCTTTCCCCCGCTCTGGAGTTGCCCTCACACAGCTGACCCTTTCCTCCGCCGTCCCTTGACCTGCTCCCAGTCAGGCTAAGAGCAGCGTCACCTGAGGTTGGTTGGGACCTTTACAGGAAGCAAGTGAAATCTCCCAAAGAGGTAGCCTCAGCAAGGCCCAGCAGCACAAAGGAACCTACTCATCACTCTCGGCCTCTCCCTTTCCTAGAGGCCTCAAAGCTGTCCTTTGAACTTCTGCCTGGTATCTTCCCTGGATTTGCATGCATCTTGCAAACAGGATAAAGATTACTATTAATTGAGACACCATTCTGTGCTGGACACGGTTCCTGGATGCTGTGGTGTGGGCATGGCTTCTCCCCAAGAGTACACGTGTGGGAGGCTTGGTCCTCAGTGTAGTAGAAACTTAAGAGGTGGGGCCCAGGGGGAGGGGATAGATCACTGGCGGCACTGGAAGGGATGAAACGGGTTCTCATGGAAGTCTAGTTAGTTCCCAAGAAGAGCTTCCCTGACTCACTAGGCCATCTGTCCCTCTCATACATGGTCGAGCCACAAGGCCATCCATCATGGCAAGGAGGCTGTCATCAGAGCTGAGCTGAAGCTTTTAAACCTCCAGAACTGTGAGCTAAATAAACCTCTTTTCTTCATACATTTTCCTAGCCTCGGGCATTGTCTAATACTAATGGGAAGTAGTCTTTTTACATTCTTATTTGATCCCGCACATACGTTCATGAGGCAGGTGCTGCTTCCAATTCCCATGAAAACATGTATAGCTGGACAGAGTCTATCCATGGCATTACACCTAACTGTCCCCCAGCCTGCCCTAGTCCTGGTCCTCCCCTTTGTCCTACCTTAACTTACCTCCCCCCATTCCAGCTCAGATCCTCCATTGGTCCACCCCTTCCAAGATCCTTATACAGAGTCTGTCTCCCTGAATCTATGGTAGACTTCTTCCCTATGAAGACAGAAATCTTGACAAAAATTTATGGTTGAATCCAAAGCTACCTTATGAAAGAGTGACCATCTGGTCATGCCCTGGTGACATTTCTCAGAGTGGGTGCAGGGAGGCCACAGAACCAGGAAAGACAGAAATCACAAGAAGCAATGGTGCCTTCTGATGGGCCCCTGGTTCCTCCTGGGATAGCAGATGACATGCCATGCCCCACTCCAAGAGTGGACAAGGCTGTTCCTGGGCAGTGTTCTCCAGGAGAAGGCAGTTTAACCTCTCGAAAGTAGAGGTTTGGGTCCTGAAGTCAGTACTACCAAAAAAAAAAAAAAGAAGAAGAAGAAGAAAGAGAGTCAAGATTTGATTTTCAGTAAACCTGTAAAACATAAATGATGTAAGAAACCAGACTGGCTGTACCACGTGAAGAGGCAGAGGGTGGACTGAAACCTGAGCTGAGACATAAAAACAATTAGGCTACCAGGGGCACCTGCTTTACCGCCTTCTCGATTATTTGAGATTAATTTTCAAGTTGCACTTTAAAAAGGGATCTACACTGAGAAAATAACCAAAGTAACTAGTTGACTTGAATACCTTTCTTTACCATGTATAGAGTCGTAGAGTTACAGTACTTTCTTCGAATTTGTAAAGATCATCTAAACCCTTCATCCTTAGAGACTGTCACATTAGATTATAGACAACCCACTAATGAACACAAAACTCACTTTTAGCTATTATTTTACAGCCATCAAGGATACTTTTCTATTTTCATGGTAAAAGCAGTGATTCCTCATGCCCGGCCAGATGGAAGTGTGCAGCCATTTCCAAGGGAGAACCACATACGAAGCTGCAGGAGTAGGGAGGCTTTGGATGTTCTGGACTTTAGCCCAGTGGGAAAGTGGCACTTTCAGAAGCAGGAAGAATCAACAATACCTCTCTAGCAGCACAGTTCAACATGCAAATTCCAAGAATTGTATTTAGATAACTGTTTAAACGACCCAACTTAAAAGAAATGCTATATTCCTTTTTGTCTGTAACTTTTGCTGTGCCGATTTAAAAGAAAGCATTCGAGTGCCCATCAGCATATTCCTAATTTTGATTCTTGAATGGATCACAAAGGTACAAGTCCCAGTTTCAGAAAGAGTCTGCTCACAGTCATCATCTTTAAAAATACAGCCCGATAGCCAGGCGTGGCCTGAAATCCCAACACTCAAGGGGCCGAGGCAATAAGATCTCAAGTTCAAGGCTAACCTTAGCTACATAACAAAACCCTGTCCCAAAAAAGAAAAAGTACAGCCCGGTGACCACCTCCTATGTCAGGGCTTACAGTGCTGGGACTTAGCTGGGGGATCTGATCCCAGGCAAGTGCTGCACTGCTGAGCCACAGCCCAGCCCCCTGCATCTTCTTAAAGCCATTCTCAAATCGCTGGGCCTCTCCAGTGCCTTGTAGGGTGTGTGGCTAAATCAGATGCTGGATCTCTGTTGAATGCCGGGACCCTTCTGCCTGTCCTACCAGAATCATGGCATTTGGCTAAGGAGATGAGAAAGATGGAGTACATGTAGATCTTTTTGGAGAGTTCCAAAAGGATTTGGTCCCTGGGTCTCCTGTTCAGAAACGTGACTGTATTGGCTCAGCGTCACAACCTGCACAGGGGGAAGACGGCCTTCACTGAGGCACTCGCCACAGGGCGTCCTGCCTGCCCTCTCACAATGGCATCCTTTAGTTACTCAGGAACACGTTCCACTGGAGTGTGTCTTCGCATTGAACCTTCACAAATATTTCGGAATTATGTCAATTTAAACCGTGTTTAATGGTTTGATCAGACTTTAACAGAGCTATGTTTCCTGTGTACTTATTACCTATTTTAAGTTGTCTCCTTCTTTATAGTTGAAAACATGTGCCCATTGCAGATCAGTTTTACTATAGATGATTAAGGCTTTCAAAAGAATGTTTCATAATCCCTAATCTTTACTAGTAAAACAGACATTCTTCTTAAGCTTCCCTACTTGGCTCCCTTCCCAACTCCAAGATCCAGGAAGATATAGGTAGAGACACCTCTTATTGTCACCTTTTCCATAGAGTGTCTTCTTAGAAAAGTGACTCCTGGCTATAAAGCAGTAATAAGGACATCTGCCTCACAGGCTTACTACCTATTCTTCCTCCCACCTCCATTGTTTTAAGAAGATTTCAGCTTGGTGTTCAAGGTTTTGGAGCTGTACTTAGCTTCTTCAAGTACAGGTGGAGTGATCAGATAATGGCACCTTCCCCTGAGCACCTTCTCCTAAACCAGACTCCTCACAGCTACAGTTCTCTTTATCCTGGGAGAAAAGACAAGCTCACGCCAGGGCCACCTGCAAATGGCTGTATGCCACAGAAAAGGCTCAGATATCTGTGTTCCTTACTCCAAAGTCTACCCACCGACCTAAAAACCTCTTCATTAATTTCCTCTGCATTTATAATCCATATCAATTGGAACATTAAAGCCATCATGCTGATGTGTGGATGCAAATGCCCTTGGACTGCCGTGGGTCTGTATAGAATGGAACCAGTTTACATTTCCATGTAGACCTCAGCATTGACCTGACTGAAGGCCACAGAGGTCCTGACCCCTGACCTACTACAAATGACTCAGGATCATATGACCAGTGTCTTGTCACCATGTGCACAGAACTTAAACTGCCCCAGGAAACGTGGGGAGAAAGAACTCCAAGTCAGGATGAAATGCTATCCCTCCAACAGAATGGTGCCCCAAATGGGATGTTAAATTTTGGAAATATGAGTTATCTTTTCTGGATGACTAGACGCTCTAGGAATCCTAATGTACAGAACCAAGTCCACGGGAGACAGCAAATGCTGCTGTGGGAGAATGAAGAGATCCTCAGACATCACGCCTGGCTTGCAAAGTCACGGATCATGAGGAGACTGAGATCAAAGAAAGCACAGTAGTTACTTAAATGTCCCAGGTGGATGTGGAGTGAGTATTAAAGGAAGGGAGGAAGGGAGGGAGGGAGGAAGGGAGGAAGGGAGGAAAGAAAGGGAGGGAGGGAAGAAGGGAGGGAGGGAGGAAAGGAAGGGAGGGACGGAGAGAGGGAGGAAGGGAGGGAGGGAAGGAGGGAGGAAGAGAGAGAGGAAGGAAGGGAGGGAGGGAGGGAGAGAGGAAGGGAGGGAGGGAGGAAGGGAGGAATGTAGGAAGGAAAGGAAGGGAGGAAGGTAGGGAGGAGGAGAGGGAGGGAGGGAGGGAGGGAGGAGGAAGAGAGGAATGAAGGAAGGGAAGGAAGGAGGGAGGAAGGAAAGGAGGAAGGAAGGGAGGGAGGGAGGGAGCAAGGGAGGAAGGGAGGAAGGAAGGGAAGGAAGGAGGGATGAAGGGAAGAAGGGAGGGAGGAAGGGAGGAAGGGAGGAAGGGAGGAAGGGAGGAAGGGAGGAGGAAGCGAGGAATGGAGGGAGGAAGAGAGGAAGGGAGGGAGAAAGGGAGGGAGGAGGGAGGGAGGGAGGAAGGAAGGGAGGGAGGGAGGGAGGAAGGGAGGAGGGAGGGAGGGAGGGAGGAAGGAAGGGAGGGAGAGAGGGAGGGAGGAAGGGAGGGAGGGAGGGAGGGAAGGAAGGGAGGGAGGGAGGGAAGGAAGGAAGGGAAGGAAGGAAGGATGAAGGGAGGGAGGGAGGAGGGAGGGAGGGAGGGAGGAAGGAAGGGAGGGAGAGAGGGAGGGAGGAAGGGAGGGAGGGAGGGAGGGAAGGAAGGGAGGGAGGGAGGGAAGGAAGGAAGGGAAGGAAGGAGGGATGAAGGGAGGGAGGGAGGAGGGAGGGAGGGAGGGAGGAAGGAAGGGAGGGAGAGAGGGAGGGAGGGAGGGAGGGAGGGAAGGAAGGGAGGGAGGGAGGGAAGGAAGGGAGGGAAGGAAGGAGGGATGAAGGGAGGGAGGGAGGAAGGGAGGGAGGAAGGGAGGAAGGGAGGGACGAAGGGAGGAGGGAGGGAGGGAGGGAGGGAAGGAAGGAAACATGCAGGGTTGAGCTTCCTGATAGATTCCTTTCTCTGGGGACCAGGAAAACACCTCAAAAGTGAAGAGTGTGGAAAGCGAGCTTCACAGCCTCTAACCTGGATCCATAAACCCCCGAGTACCACCAGGGAAGACAGACTAAGACTCATCCACTGCTATCTCATGCTCCGCCAGTCGGGTGCCCATTGACCTGCACTTAGCATTGGAGGCATGAGAGGAAGTGGAGGCTGTGCTTGGAGAAGGCTGTGTCCCACGGCAGCCAGAGGAGCTACCAAGGTCACAGGGAGAGGCTCCTGGGACAGCTTGGGGTCCTGGGCTCGCTGTCGTGCTGTCGTTCTGCTGGACCTGCAGGACAGGCAAATGTTAAGTCAGTCTGTCCACACAGCTACTGAGGGAAGCCGAGGTGTGCTTGCCTGGAATGGGGATGTGTCAGAAAGCCAGCGGGAGCGAAAGGAGAGGTCTGCTGACTGCCCTGCAAGAGGCCAGGCTCCTCTCCCCACCCTGCAGATGATGGACCTGAATCTGAAGGAGAGACCTTGCTGGAGACCCATGCCAGATGCAGAACCAGCTCACATCACTCGCTGCTTTTGGACAAGAGAAAGTAGCTCGCCCCGCAGGTGTGTGGATGGACTTAACCTTACCTCAGCCCAAAGAAAGCTCTGCAATTCCCTTCTGGTTTATGAGAGACAGCCATCTTGAATTTGGGAGGTGGATACAGGTCCCATCCTGTTGGGGCAAGATAAGGATAGGAAGTAAATTTTCTTTGAGGGCATGTGATATTTATAAGGGCTAAATAACACTTTTTACTTCCCCCATTCTTTGGTTCTACAGCAGCTCTCTTTATCTGTAGTTTTGCTTGCTGTGGGTGGTGTCAGTTACCCAGAGTTATTTTTGCTGTCACGCCTCAAACTGCAAAAGCAATGGTCCCCGTGTGTGGTACGTCCTGGTTGAGATGGAAAAGAATTTAGTTATAGAGTCCACTACTGTCCCCAGCGTCAGGCATCCAGTGCGGATGGTGGACATGTCCCACCAGGGTAAGGGGGTCAACTGTATTTGCCCCAACTCCAGCTGTCACATGGGCCATTTTGCAATGCCATGGCCAGTGAATAGAAAAAAAACTTAAGACACCTAAAAAACTAGCTAGCATTTGTTGCCCTTAACGCAGAGAAACTAAAGCAGATACCTTAAAGCAACTGAGGCCAATAGGAGAAGGGGAACAGGTACTAGAGAAAAGGTGAGATCAAAAAGAATTAACCTAGAAGGTAACACACACGCACAGGAAATTAATGTGAGTCAATGCCCTGTATAGCTATCCTTACCTCAACCAGCAAAAACCCTTGTTCCTTCCTGTTATTGCTTATACTCTCTCTACAACAAAATTAGAAATAAGGCAAAATAGTTTCTGCTGGGTATTGAGGGGGGGAGCGGGAGGGGGTGGAGTGGGTGGTAAGGGAAGGGGTGGGGGCAGGGGGGAGAAATGAACCAAGCCTTGTATGCACATATGAATAATAAAAGAAAAATGAAAAAAATAAAAAATAAATTAAAAAAAAAAAAGAAAAAAACTAGAGTCTTAGATTTTTAATATCATAAGCCAAGGATGCAGAGAAACTAAAATGAGTCTGCATAGAAAATTGAATTGGCCAGAAAAAAAATAAATCAAGTACAAAGCTTCCTGGCCCCAGTAGAGGAGGACCACCTGAGGGAGGGTGAGAGTTTAGACAGCAGGAACCTCAGGCCTTTGGGCTGTGGATATGAGGGGCACAGAAGGGAACACAGAGCAGCAGAGCCAGGGGTCTGAACCTGGGAGAACCATTCCCTTCCCTCGGGAGGCAACAATGTTGGAGGAAGCAGTACTTCAAGATGTGTCTGGCCCATGGAAGCACAGAATTCAGACCCAATGTGATGGTCAGATTGCATGTGTCCTGGCCAGGCTGTGGTGCACAGTTGCTTGGTCAAACACCAGTCTGCTTGTTGCTGTGATGATGTTTCATAAATGTGACTACCATTTCCTCTGGGTAGACTCTTGACTCCATGGGATAGGTGGGCCTCGCCCAATCAGCTGAAGGCCTTAAAAGCAAAGACTGAAGACTGAGGATTCCTAGAAAAGACAGAGTCCTGCCTCAAGACTGCATCGTAACAGTCTTGCCTGCGTCTCCAACTTGCCCTGTGAATTTCAGACTCAAGACAGCAACATGAGCTCTGTCTACAGATTTCAGCCTCACCATCCCCAACAATGGCAGGACCAATTGCTCATTGCTTATGAATAATAGTTTTAATCTATGGCAATATTTTCAAACAAAGCAGCAATTTCTTAAAATCTCTCTCCCTCTCTCTCTCTCTCTCTCTCTCTCTCTCTCTCTTTCTCTCTCTCTCTCTCTTTTTCTCCTTCTCTAGGACAGAACCCTGGAGAAAAGGGGAAGAGAAGCTAACAGGGTGACTGGCAAGACTAGGGCTTGAATTCTAATAAGGTTCAGAGTCTCGTATTTTCTCTAAAAGTCTTTGATTTCTAACTAGAAATCATCCTTCTCAGTGTAAGTAAACCCAACTCCCTGTGCACAGCTAGTTATGTGGGGCCAGTGGTAACAAGTCCTGGTTCTGCATGTGCCCCGGACAGTGACAAGTGTCACTTCCTGATCAAGCTTTGGCTCTTACCAGGCATTGTCGCATTTCTTGCCTTAATTCTGGCCTTTTGTTCTCCTGGCACTGTGGCCTGGATTCTTTAACCTTTATCTCTTAGTCTGTTGGCTGACTTTGATGTTTGACCTCTTATACTTGGGACCCAGAGTTCCTGGATCTACAATGCCTGATTTCATCATCCTACTTTAAAAGGAGTTTTGAAAAACCTCTGAGCTTATTTTGGACACTGACAGCTTCTGCCAGCCCAAATTCATGCCCATGGAAGCCCAGGTCAGATCCTACCACAGGTTTATCTGTAGGTCACAAAGAACTCTATAAAGTAAGACAGCCTTCCCCCACACCACCCCCCACAGTAGACCAGGTGAAGAGGCAACAGGATCCTAAAGGAAAGAGGGTTCAACTGTGAAGTAGGGGGTGAGATTTCCACGCTTCACCTCAAGCTAGATGAACACATCATGGTTGTCAAGGCCCATATTTACCCAGAGCTGGCCACAAAAATCATTTTTGGTTTCGAAGCAATGGAAAGAGATGCTATCAATAATACATTTTACCTACACCAGAGTTTTTAAAAAAAAAAGCAGCAGTAAACCATTTGTCCAAATCTGTGTGTGTTTTACATTATGTTCTAGGATGAGTATTTTCATAGAGATTTCATTCAAAATGCAAAATTGTTTGTGCTTCTGACGCAAATTCTAATCAATACACCATCTATGGATTCAGCATTATCATAGATTTTAAACACACTTATCATCACAGAGTCACTGTGCAGTGGAACCCACAATTGTCACATGAGTGTGGTTCTCTTCGTGGTATTTCCCAGGGACATTTCTGTTGCAATGACTGGTCTGTGAGTTCAGAAGCCCCAGAGAGACTCAGGTTCAGCATCAGAAAAGAGGAGCTCTGTAACAGCTTGCCACAGTAGTGAAGGTTTTATGTCCAATCACCTGGGCAATCAAGATATCCTCTCTACAGACCGGTGTAGTGCCTGGTACCACCAACCACCAACCACCAACCACCAATGTTTGGTGGGCCTCTTTGGCAGCCCTCCAAGTCCACTGATAATTGTGTGCACCAGTTCTCAAGTCTGACCTGTGCTACTTCTGAAATCCAATTTCAAGTGTGTTCCAGAGCAGGAAACAGTTTGCAGCAAGCCCTGTAAACTACAGGCTACAGGCCCTGGTCCATATGCCTGGCAGACAGGAGATGCTGGACGTGAGAGAAGCCTCACCAAGCCCTCACGTTCCAGATCAAGACCCTGCCTTTGCCTTGTGGAGTTTCCTGATTTGAACATCAGTGTGTGGGTTTTCTTAGAGATCAAGTGTTGGGTCTTTTGTGGGGCGCTCTGGTGTGAGTGCTGCCCGTCTATGATCCCCTGTGAGCCAAAGTGTCTAGGTCTTTATCACATGCCTCCCTAGGCACATGGGTTGCTCTGGGGAAGGTGTGGCTTTGGGGGAGGCAGCTGTCCTCAGCTAAGACCCACACAGAAGCAGCTGACACGGAAGTCACTGCTGACTACACTCCACAAAGCAAGCCAGAAGGTCCTTCTCTGGAGCGGGATCTGGACATATATCTTCACGTCCTTCTTATTTCTGTAATATTCTTGCCTCAGAGTCTGACTTGTCTGATATTAACAAGGCCATTCCTGCTGTGTTTGTCTGCTCAGCTGCTTTAAGATAATACTATGATGGGGGAGTGGGTTAAATAACAGAAATTTATTTTCTTACAGTTCTGGAGGTCAAAGTGCCAGAGTTGACTTCTGGCAAGGCCTTTCTCCTTTCTTCCTGGAGTACAGATTACCATCTTCTTGATTCATCTTCAGAAAGATGGGGGACAGGGAGAGGAGACGGGGGAGAGGAGGAGAGAGGGAGAGGGAGGAGAAGAGGGAGAGAACACCTATATCTCTTCCCCTTCTCAGAACACCAATCCTATGGGACCAGGGCTCCACCCTTATGACCTCATTTAACATTAACTACTTCCTTAAAGACCATACCTCCACATGCAGTCAAAGTGGGGGTTAGGGCTCCAACACAGGAATTTGGGGGGAGCACAATCTTATTCATAATACAAGCTTTCTTATCACTGGTGTTTGCACAATTGTCCTTCTTTGTCCTTTTATTTTTAACATATTTTTCTGCACACTTAAATGCATCTCTTACATAGCAATGGTATCATCTGGTCTTGCTGTTTTTCCTGGGTGTTCAGTGCATTTCCATTGAACACTGTAGGGTCAAGCTATTTTGCTACTGTGTTTTCTCTTTCCTTTTCTTTCACATTCCCTCCTTCCTTTGGATTAATGAGCTTGTTGGCTTTTTATTTTTTAGCACTTTCAAATCTATGTTGTCATCTCTGTTAGTTTTTTTTTTTAAGTTTGCTAGATCCTTTGTAGATTACAATGAACATTTTTTTGAATTGTACAAAATTATAGATTTCTTCTGTCTGGCATTGTAAGAAGTCAGCAAAGTTCTTATCAAGGTTCTTCTTTGTGAAAGGTGCTCTTTTTCTTCAGCTGCTCCAATTTTTTCCTTTGTATCATTTGTTTTCAGAAATTTAATTCTATGTCTTGCTGTGACTTAATTTGTGGTTATTCTGTTTGGGGTTTGTTGAGTTTTTCTGGTCTGTGAATTCATATTTTCCATCAAATACTGGAAATTTGAAGCTATCATTACTTCAAATATTCTTTATAGTTCAATATCTTTTTCTTCTCCTTCGCAACTCAAATTATACATGTTATTCTACTTGATATTGTCCCAAAGGACACTGAGATTCTGTCCCATCCAAGTCTGTTGAGCTTCTATTGCCCAGTATTATTCGTCCTGAGCATTTATTCTGCAGTGTCTAACCTGTTATTAAGATTTCTCAAGGAACTTTTATTTTCTATATCCTGTATTTCAACTGATCATCTTCATTTTATTCATTTTGTTTCCCTTTCTTTGTGGGATTTTCCCCATTACACTCTTGTTTTCTTTTAAATCCTTGAGCATATTTACAATTTTGGTTTTTAAGTCCATTTCCTCTGATTGCATCATACCACTTCATTTCTGTTTCTATTGACTGACTTCTCTCCTGACTTTGGGAACCAGGGTGGAGATTACCTTGCACAGCATTTACTAGAAAGAATGCTGGAGTCAACACCTGAAGACTGAAGAAGAAAGTAGGAATGGATACAGGGAGAAGTTGAGCTGCAGTGTAGTCCCAAAGAAAATCCCAGCCAACCTCACCATAGACAATGGAGTCAGGGGGGCTCTTCAGAGATTTCCCACTGTGAAGGCAGGGATGCAGACCTGTACACCCCATGTCAACTAGTCATTGGTGTGGAATACCCCATAAATGAGGTGTTGCCTGCGACAAGGCAACTCTCTCACTGAGGCAAATGCTTAAGAAGCCTGACAATTGAAAGCTGCCTGCCAGAAACCATTGCAGCAGCTGGGGGCTTAGTTTTATCTCCATCAGGTCATCTGTGTAGGACACACAGCAGTCATCAGCATTTGTACACCAGATGTGATGAATCCAGTCTCGCTTACCATATGGATTTCAATGTCTTTCTTTCAAAAATACTAAGGTTAAAAAAAATACTGAAGTTTGCCTTAATTTACTTGCAAATTATCCTGACCTTTTGAAGTTCATTTTTAAGTTTCATTATGAGGGGTCATAGCAGTGGTCTTCAACTGGAGGCATTTTTTTCACACCTGGAGGTGGCTACTGGCATATAGCACATAAAGGCCAAGAAATATTCTGCAGTACACAGGGCAAACCCTCCCCCTCAAAAAATCATCAGCTCCAAATATCAATAATGTCAAGACTGAGAGATCTGGTCTGCAACAGATACTCTAGGGCTCCTTAAGTCCTGTTCCCAGGCTTTATAGCATCAACAGAATGTCAAAGAGTTCGTGCTCTGGATGGTCAGAATGTCAATACCTGCTCATCCTATGAAAGATCCAAGAGCTCTGTAGAGCTCACAGCTCCCTGGGAATTGTTCCTTGCTTGACCACGTGAAATCTCACCCAGGATAAAGACAGATCAGTGTTCAGACAAGTGAACCTCTTTGCAGATTTCTGAGCTCTTTTTCTACATAGATTCTCCCTCTCCAACACTCCACCTCATAAAATCCACCAACCCTACTGCCTCAAAATCCCATCTCTGCTCCTGGGTGCAGCAAGACTGGTTGGATTTGGTTCTTTCTCTGTGTTTCAGTTCAGAAACTGCCTCCAGCCAGAAAGCAAGGTGTTCTCAGGGCTCATCTTGTTTTTTCCTTGTCTCTTAGATCACAAGCCTTTACTGCTAACATTTGAAAACAGTGGTTTCATTTAATGTGTTCAACTTTATAGTAAACAAGGGAAGGTTGATCCAATATCTGATGCTTCATCAGGACCAGAAGCAAAATTCCCTTACAATTAACTTCTGATGAATTTCCTCCTTCTTCCTCTCTCATCCTTCTTCCGCCTCAATTCCCCTTCACACTTCCATGTGTTTATCTGCATGCATGCCTTTTACACTGATAAATCACAGAAAAATTGAACACTGATAAATTGCTAACCAACATTATAGTTGGTTCATCATTAAATACAATTGCCCAGTCCCCAAATCCATAAAGAGCCCTGTGACAAAAAAAGAATGAAGGAACCAATCAGAAATGTTTTACTCTTTCCCCTTAATATTGAGGACTTCATTAAAAAGCAACTCCTTAGTCATGAGCTGGCCTCATGGCCCCAAATGGAAGAGCACCTGGTCTTAGTACCCTAAGCCCTCTTTTTCCAAAGGATGGTCTTTGAGTATGAGGCTTGGGTCATGAAAGCGTGTCCCCCAGGCTCCTCCAGCAGCCCCTCTGCTCCATAGGGGACCCTGCCCCTACTTGCCTGTGATCCACAACCAGTTGACCAGTGACACCTGTGACTTTGTCACCTGCAGCTTCACAGAACTGTTTGCACAGACTCCTGGAACTCTACCAAGTCACTCACATTCTTCATGAGAAGGAGTTGAATTTGCATGAGTTTCTGACCCTCCAATTAAACACCTTTTACAGATTTCATCAAAGTTCCTCTTCTCTCGACTAATTCTTGCGTTTTGGGAGCACAGCAATTTCTCAAATTGCTTGTTGGGGCTTACATACAGAATGCATGGCAGCCTGAGTCACGTCCCAGTGCTAAGCCTTTATTAAACTTGGCATTCTATACTTTTGAGGACTTAGTTAAATCTGAGAACCATTGCCTTTTTTGACCATTTCATTTTCTTTTTATTTCTATCAGCAGCACCAGCCATTGAGAATCATTGGGGGACCACATTTTATACAGAGATGGAGTTGATCACCTAGTGCCAGTCAGTGACTTCTGACAGTGGAGAACAGCAAACTGGGTGGCACCGCAGCTGGCTGGCTTCCTCTCTACCTAAGTGACCCCACACTTGCCCAACGGATGGTTCATTGCTCAGTAACACAGCCTTTGCTGGGCCCTCAGGGCTTCTTGTGAAGGCCCCGAAATCCACCATAACACACCTTGCTTATTACGGACCGTCATGTCACCAGCGTCTGCCTGAGTCATTATGGTCATTAAGTATTTGTTCAGCCACTTAAATAATGGCTTTAAAATATTCCATTACACAGACAGACCATGTGTCAACCATTCCCCTACTCTTGGGACATTTCTATGGCTTAATTCTTTCTAATTCAGTATTCTTATCTGCAAAAACGGTGGGCAGGGGAGGGTAGTTATGAAGCAGAAGTGTTCTACCTCTGTACCTCTGTGCCTTGGAGGTGTGAGGCAGAGAAAATCCAGGTGGAAAGGCTTTAAAGACAGAGCAGAATTGAGGAAGGGGCCATTTTCAGGCTCTGGGAACACAATGGAGTTCACCATCTGATACATTCTCCCACCTGCAAACTAAATAGGTACATGTATTTCAATAAGCTATAAATTGGGTTGCCTAATAAACAAAAATAGAGGAAATAAGAAACAGGTGTTGGTAAGCGATCAGAGTTGGGGGATAGCAGATATGAGACAGGCTCAGACAGCACGATGGGTGCTTGTCTCTGACCCCACGAGGAGAACAGTGGCAGCAGGCACTGCTCACCGTGACTTGAGTGGCCCTGCAGCACGGAAGGGTCAGCACAGCTATCATGAATCTGGTTGCAACAGGATCTCCATCAGAGTGATGCAGCCTTAGGCAGGTGGCCTGCTCAGTGTTAAATAAGGGGTTGGAGTCTAAGTCCCCTTCTAGCTTCAGAACAACCCCCAATGCTGACCAACCCCAGTGTTACATATAATGATGACCTGAAGAACAATTAAAGGTAGTTTGATGGCTCCATTTAAATGTGGAAATGAAACATTCAAAGCTACATGTGTTAAGAGCACCTGGCAAGGTCTACACAATATGACTTGTATTTCCTATTCTCACTTATTTGAGTCACACTGTCCCAAGGTCCAAGAGCGGAAGTGAAATCCCTGCTCTGAACCTGCAAGCACAGTGGTAACAAGGCCCCGGAGGAGCAGCAGGAGTGCAGTGCTTTTTAATGACCATTCTCCTCGGTGGCACTGCTGCAGCAGCGGTTGCATCAAACGGGAAGGGGAAAACAGGTTATTCCTCTGTCAGATTGTTCGGCCCAAACTCCTGGAGGTTTGTTTCTTTAAACTCAATTATTGTACAGTCTCATGTTATATTGAATTACTCATCTCGCAATATTCAGGCCGGCTCATTTGTTCTGGGAATTACATGCCTTTAATTTCATCACAAAGACGCTGACAAGCAGCAGAATGGTAATGAAACATGGCACACCACCAGCAGCAGGCTCAGAAACGCAGAGCCACAGGGCGGGCTCAAGCACTGCTGCAGCCAGTCAAGTGCAGAGTGCATGGGAGCCATGCTTTCAGGCCTAGTAATGACAGCATTTATGCCACTCCCTGCTCCAGGGACTTCTCCTGGGCACCTTACAGCCCTCTCACAGCTAAAGGTCTCCTGTTATTTCCTCAAAGCACCCAGTCTCTCCCAGATAACCACTTCCCCTGACAGTAGGTTGCTCCAGAAAGAGCAGTGACTCCCCATAATAAATGCATGATACACCCCAGATTCTACACAGGACTGAAGAATTTATCCCTCCATCTGCTGCATCCTCTGCTAACCAACCGACATTCCCCACCCATCACCCCTCACTGCAAGTTGCCCCAAATTGAAGACAGCTGCTTCATCCCAGGTCACATGACTGAGTGCAGGAGAATCCCACACGCCATGATCAGACAACAAGAGAGTGAGCAAAGGCCAATGGGGCCACCCTGAAAGTCCACCCAGCTCCAGACAGACCATGAAAATGGTGACCTCTACTAAGACCATAACAACGCCAGCTCACCACTGCCCAGCCCTGCCTTTTTCCATCCCACAGCCATCAATCTGGACAGTGATCCCTCAGAGTGTGTTACCCCTTTTCCATCAAGTTCAAATGGCTTGATCTGTCTTGCAAGGCCTCTGGAATCCAGCTCAGCTCTAGTAGGCATTGATGAAGGCCAGACTTCTCATCCCAACTTGTTCCATGCTCACTTCTGCCGCTGTCTTTTCACCCTCCTTCAACATGGGTGGTTTGTTAAGCCTATGTGTTATGTGACTAATAACCTCCATGAAGAAAGACAGCTCTTGGGCTGGCAGAGAGGCTCAAGCAGTAAGAGCACCTGCCTAGCTAATGTGGGGCCCTGAGGTCAAACCCCAGTGCTGCCAAAAAATGAAGAAAAAAAAAAAAGATAGCTCTGAGGTCTTGTGGAGATTGGCAGAGGTGAGAATGGAGCCCGCCTACAAAGGTGGCACCAATTTAGACAGAAGAAGAAAATCTATCAGCATATCCACTTCTCTGGAGGTGACAGGGGCATCATGGAATATCACAGATGTTCTGTGATCCGGTCCTGAATTCCACAGAAGGACTCGGGGAAAGGGAATACGAGAAAGAAAGGACAGTGACATGCCAAAGGGAAGGAGGAAGCAGTCTCTGCATAGGCAGCAGCACTAGTTCCAGATGTCCCAGTCCAGAGCCCCATCCCATCCCGTCCTGCTGAGGACCAGCTCTTGAGGAAAATGAGGTATCTGCAGCCCTGGAGGGAGGTCTGTTGCACCCGATAGCATCTGGTAACACATTCACTTTTCTCTTGGGGCATGTTGAGGCAAGGCTCGGAAGAGACACTGCCTGGTGCATTGCCTCCCGTTTAGTCCTCGGCTCCATGCTGATCCTGGAGAGGTAAGGTGACTGGGCCAGGATCACCAAGTTAACGACAGTCATCTCTCTATTCCAGCTGCAGTCCTCTTCCCCACATCACAATCCCTCTAAAATATCACAGGCTGATACTGAACAGGACTTTTACTATGACAGACACACTAGAGACCGTAATTTAAATTAAAGGATTAAGTCTAGAATGGTGATATTTTAGGTGACTTGCAGAATTTTAGTTCACATTAAGAAAATGCAAATCCTTCATAATCCTTTTTCAGAAACACTGATTTTTTTTACTCTAACAAAAGCCAAGTTTCCAGAATCAATAAATATCATTCAAGACTCTCTTCTTAATTATGCTTTCTTAAGCGTGTTCATTCTTTCAGATAATTCTTCCTGAAGTCTGACAACCTATAACAAGGGTTGAGTTGACAGGTGGGGCTACACTGATCCAGTATGAACTCTGCCAGTAGTAGTTACTGAACAAGGTTACAGCGCAGCAAAGTTTCAGCCAACAAAACAAAGGGTGTTGACCCTTATTAAAATATTCAGTCTATGAGAAAGGCAAATATTACATGTTCTCTTTCATATGCAGACCTGAGAAGGAAAGAATGACACAGGTGTAAAACAGGAGGACTTTTTGCGGGTAGGAACCGCATGAAGGGGTAAGGCAAAAAGAGAAGGTAAAGGGCGGGGTGAATGTGATCGAAATACTTGACATACATGTACAAAAGCAGAATAATGAAGCCACTAAAAGTTGCTAGGGCAACTAGCATGGTGGCTCATGCATATAATCCCACTCCTTGGGAGGTGAACATCAGAAGGATCGCTGTGCGAGGACAGCTCAGGCAAAGGTGAGTGAGATCCCATCTCAACCAGTAAGCTGGGCATGGTGGCTCTCATCTATCATCCCAGCTATGCAAGAAATGTGGGCAAATACAGGAGACCTTATTTAAAAAATAACTAAAGCCAAAAGAACTGGGGGCACAACTCAAGTGGTAGAGCGCCTGCCTAGCAAGTGTGAAACCCAGAGTTCAAATCAAACACAGTATTGCTAAAAAAACAAAACAGTTAAAGGGAGGAAGGTAGAATAAGAAAGGGTGACAGGTAACAGAGGGGGTGAATTTGATCAAGGTACATGCATGCACATATGGAAATAGCACAATGAAACCCCTTTGTACAATTAATATACACTAATAAAAAGACAGAAAAATATCCAGTCTATTGTGGAATTGATAAATTGCTGAACAGAATTACTAGTTTCCATTTTGGGGGTGTTTTTTGGTTTTGGGTTTTGTTTTTTTTCTGTACTGGGGTATTGAACTCAGGACCTCATGGTTGCTAGGCACTCCGCCAGCTGGTTTCCATTTTAAGCTCTAATATGTCATAGGGGTGCTACTGTCCATTGCAATTCAGAATGAAAGGAAGCGGTCGGGCAGCAGCAGTTACCTTGTCATCAATTTTCATAATAAAAGTGCTCAGGCTGTGACTCTTTGGTAAGACACCTAAAAAACTAGCTAGCATTTGTTGCCCTTAATGCAGAGAAACTAAAGCAGATACCTTAAAGCAACTGAGGCCAATAGGAAAAGGGGACCAGGAACTAGAGAAAAGGTTAGATTAAAAAGAATTAACCTAGAAGGTAACACCCACGCACAGGAAATTAATGTGAGTCAACTCCCTGTATAGCTATCCTTATCTCAACCAGCAAAACCCTTGTTCCTTCCTATTGTTGCTTATACTCTCTCTACAACAAAATTAGAGATAAGGGCAAAATAGTTTCTGCTGGGTATTGAGGGGGGGAGCGGGAGGGGGTGGAGTGGGTGGTAAGGGAGGGGGTGGGGGCAGGGGGGAGAAATAAACCAAGCCTTGTATGCACATATGAATAATAAAAGAAAAATGGAAAAAAAAAAAAAAAAGAAAACTACTGTAATAGGATGCATGTGGTTAGTGACGAAAAACCACCCACCAGGATGTTCTAAGGCTCTTATTTTTAAAAAGTGCAGACCCCTGAGCTCACCACAGACACACCCAATGGCCTCTCCATGGTCTTCAGCAATCCTCCAGACAGAGCGCTGGCCCAGCTTGAGGCATGTCACAACCCATTACAGTAGACAAACAGCACACTCCGAAGCCTGAGGCAGTCCTTTGCCAAGCTGGGTAGGTTTTTCCTGTCCTAAGAGCTCCTCCTCCCACTGCAATCTCAATTCTTCTTCTTCTGGTTTTTTGGTTTTTTTTTTTTTTTTTTTTGGTGGTACTGGGGATTGAACTCAGCACCTCACACTTGCTAGGCAAGCACTATACCACTTGAGCCATGGCCCCAGTCCTTTTTGGTTTTAGTTTATTTTTCAGATGGGGTCTCACAGCTTTGCCCAGTCCAGCCTTACACTGCAATCTTCCTACCCCCACCTCCCAAGTAGTGGAAAACGAGGTGTCTACATTCCTGGGAAGTGTGCCACTTCTGGGGTCTGATAACATCCTCTTTTTGGGGGGTGGGTGGTAGAGATCGCCTGATGCCTTTCTCTCCTGTCGGATTCTCAGTTCCACAGCTCCCGAGAGCTCAGATGACTTGGCCAGGATCCAAAGTTAGTAGTGGTGAATCTATTTCAACCACAGTCCCTTTTCCCATCACGATGCCTATAAAATATCTTAGGATGACACTGATGCAGTAACAGTGGGGAGGCAGCACGGTGATCTAAAAACCACACGCCAGTGGTGCTAAATATTCAAACCTAAGATACATTCTAACATGCACTCACTCAACAAAACACTCTACAAGTGCAAGTCTTCATGACAGTTGTGCCAAAGAGAAAGTCTCACTTTAATGACATACTGCGTGTGTTTGATATATTCCTATATGACTTGAGAGTAGAGTGGACTTAAACCACACTCAGTGCATTATCAGAGCTCAAGACATATCAATTTCTACTCCTTTTTATAAAAATGAACAATTACTCAAAAATGAAGTCATGTCTGATTTGTAAACAAAGCTTACAACACACTGGATGCCGGTGGCTCACGCCTATAAGTCTAGCTATTTGGAAGTCTGAGATCAGAAGGATGGCAGTTTGAGGCCAGCCCGGGCAAAAAGACCATCATCATAAGACCCTCATCTCCAAAATAACCAGAGAGAAATGGTTATTATAACAAATAGGACGGTATATAAAATGATGAAGAGTGAGAAAATGACTAATTTGCTCACAGCAGTTTTAACATCACTGGCTATGTGACCAGCCATTGTTACTGAGTGCACTCACAAGTCTTTGCAACATCTAATCACTAGTAAACTACTTTTTAAAATTCTAATTGGCAAATGGGCAGAGTGACACACACCTATAATCCCAGCTACTGAGTTGGTGGGGGTAGGGGGATCACAATCAAGGGCTGGCCCGGGCAAAATCGCAAGACCCTATCTAAAAAACAAAGCAGAAGTAAAAATGACCCAGGCATAGCTCGAGTGAGTGCAAGGTTCTGAGTTCAATCCCCAGTGCCACCAGAAAAAGAAAATTCTAATCACAAAGATAGTTTATGGCATTAGGCTGACTTTGCATATATAGTATGCTCTCTTCAACAAAATAAGAGCCAACTGAGCATCTTTAAACTCCTTCAAAAGTTACAGAAATAAGAGACAAAAGGATCTGCTGAATATTATAAGGTCATAAAATTCTTTGGCTTTCTTCAAACTTTTCTGCTAATCATGTATAAATTTCTAACAGTCACTCAAACGGAATTAATGATAGCATTTTCTCCCTCTCCTCTTCCTCTCTCACATTCTCTGGTCCTGCCTCTGTGAGCCGAGGCAGTCACCCCTGCGTGGTCTCTTCCAATGCCGTTCCCCCTTAGCCCTACCTTTAGGGTTCACTTCTGACTCTGGAATGAGCACAAGTCCTCTCTTTGCTATCTATCTCTTCACTCCTTAAGTTAAAAGACAGACAAACCATCCAAAGACTCCATGAAAGACCCTCTATGCCATGTTTTCTTGGTTCAACAAAGGTTTTCCCTAGTTCTAATTTCACCTCAAGTTTGAATGACTCAAGCTCGCCTGCTGAGTTTGACTATGGTTTAGACCACTGTGCCTCTTAGGATCCCAGCCAGATTCTCAAGTTGGGAGCCTTGGTCCATTTTATTCTGTTGCAGCAGAATACCTGAGACTAGATAATGAACAGAAATTTATTTTCCCCCAGTTTTGGAGGCTGAGAATCCCAAGATCAAGGTGCTATCATCTCAGGTGATATGGCAAAAGACATAGCGACAAAGAAGCAATAGGCAGCCACACTTACCCTTCTGTAATGTCATTAACTCACCCACCTTGACCTAACACTTCTTAAACATCCCAGCTCCTAATACTGTTATAATGGCCACCAAATTTCAATGTGAGTTTAGAAGGAGACAAAACTGAAACCATGCCAGTTGCCATACTTTTAATAAAATTTTGGACCCCAGGTTCCCTGTTTTGATCTCAGTGATTATTCACACTGGCTTCATTCTTTCTAATTCCCCAAGGTCAGTCTTCTCTGTCTTGGCCAAGATCACTAAGCTTAAGCACCTGTCTGAGTGACAGTTTTAATAACTAATTCATTATCTCCTTCTTGCAGGAATATCTATAACTCAAACTGTAATCTACAAATTCTATCTATGATTTTCAGTCTTCCATTGTAGGAGCTAATCTCATTCCTGCAGGATAGAGAAGTAGCAGGAGTTGGATAGCTTTGCACAGATGTAGAGTAGATAGCAAACTTCATCCCAGGAGTTCATTGTCTCAAGCATGGCCCTGTGGTCCCCAAAGAGTCTGTCTTCTCCCTGGTTTTTCAAAATGCCTTAAAAAAGAACAGAGCCTTACTTTAAATCAAAATATCCAGGATGCCAGCTTGCACCATTATGAGAATTAGTCAAGGCTGTCGCATTAGGGCAGAGGAGTTAAAGAAGGATTCCAACTTTCTGAACAAGTCCACAAGGACTCAGGTCTTGGCAAGCAGAGTACAGTCCACCCAGAGACACCCTTGGCTGAGCACATTGCACAGGACATGACTGGTCCAGCACTGCATGTGGACGCCACAGATTTCTTCAGAAGGCAGCAGCAATCACGGCTCCATGAGTGTTTGAAAGTATAAAAGAAAGAGCAAGAAAATGAGCAGATAATATTGAGTGAAGAAAGGGCTTTCTGAAGAGGGTAAAATGAGGAAGGCAAAAACAAAGTATTATCTACTTAATAATGTCATACACGGAGTGCAGCTCACTAGAATTGGATGCCCTTGCGGACAAAGCCTGGACTAATATTTCTCTGTCTCCCTGAGACACCACTGAAGTGTAACCCACTGTGAGTTCAATAAGCCCCTTGGTCTATAGAGGAAGGAGAGGGGATGATTGCTGGCTTCCATGAGCCCAGAGAGCAAGATTGAAATTGTCTCTGGTTAAAAGCTGTGGCCACATGAATATATTCCAGCAGGCCATTTAGCAAGTGTGGTTCAAATGGATTATCTGTTAAGTCCCAATGATTCAGAAACCCCAGAGAAAACATGCCCTTCCTGTGTAACACGGGAGATAAGAAGGTACCAATAAATCCTTAGGAATAATCAATCATTCAAAGGTAAGGAGAGGAATATTCTCCTGCCCCACTCAAAGTCAACAAAAACCAGAAAACCCAGAAAAGCATAAAGGTAACATAGCTACTTTGCTTTGGTTTCTTTGGATATTGGTTTATGATTAATGGTGAAGATAAAAAAAGATTAGATAAATTCTCCGGAAAACATTAAAATATTAAAGTATTTGAACACAATTCACACAGGACTGAACATTTTAAGGCGCATTTAAGGAGCTTTGTTGTCTTGTCATACAATTCCATGTACACTCTAGCTAGACTATCCTCTAGGGAACAAATGCAAAATAATAAACTTGTCTTTCAGGCTAAATTGAGAATTTGTATCTATTATAGGACTCTTGGTCCAAAGGCCTACAAATAAAACTTCACAAATTGTTGAGCAAAATATTCACAGAGCAAAACTATACTGCACACTTTGTCCTCTGGAACAAGACAGTAGAACAAAAATTCAGCAATCCAAATATTTAACAGGTGGCATCAGAGGACTCAGTGTCACATGTGACAAAGCTGCTAAAGCTAAAACTTTCCACTGAACGGAAACAGTGATTTGTCACTCACATACCAGTATAGGTAGTTGAATGAAACCAAGAGTTTTATTTGAAATAGTTCAAAGTTGCCTTTAGAGAAAAAATTCTGGAATGGCAACTTAAGGAAACAGTGACTCCCTCCCCTCCCCCATCTCCCCCTCTCCTCTCCCATCTCCCATCCCCTGGGGATAGGAAAAATAAGCACCTAAGTAGTGAAAAATCGTTTTTTTAAAACAACTATCTAAAATTCACCAAAATTGACCTTAAGGATTTAGAAAATGGAGATTCAATCAAGGAAATATTCCAAATGTCAGGAGAATAAGGAGAGTCTGGCGCATGGGAGCCTTCCCTGGCTCCCATTCTGTGTAACTCCATTACAGATGCTCTTCCAAGGCAGGTGCAGACAAGAAGATGCACCTCCAGTCTAGGGCTACAGGTCCCTTTGAGAGGGATAGGCCCCCAGAATTCCAGACAAGCATGACTAAAAGGATGAAGCTTCATTCCCCCACCAAGTCCTTCGTTGCAGGGCTGAATGCCCACCCCAGCATTGAAAGCTAAGAATACTGAGGCCCTGATGACTTTGTCCCAGCCTCCCATAGGGCAGAAGCTCCACACCAGAAGAGACCAACCTGGAAGACCAAGGACTATCATTTCCCACCATCTGCTCATCGAGAATGTTTGCCACGGCAGAAGAAGCAGCCTAAAATTCAAATGAATTAAGAAAAACAGACTCAGAGGCTAGGGATGCAACTGTGTGGTAGATAGAGTACTTGACTTGCATGTGCAAGGCCCTGGGTTCAATTCCCCAGTCTCCCCAAAATAAATAAATAGATGAGCAGACTCAACGATATACAGTCTACAGGAGACACACTTTATATTCAGAGGTAGACTAGGGTTCAATATAAAAGGGTGGAAAAATAATGTGTGAACAGCATTCATAAGAGTGGGAGTGATTATATCAATATCAGACTAAATAGAGTTCATGATAAAAAAAATTGCTAGAAATAAAGAGTATTTCAATGATAAAATGAGCAATCATTAGCAAGTTATAACCATTGTAAACATATACACACTTGGCAACAAACCTGCAAAATACATGAACAAAAATACTGACAGAATAAACCCAAAAAGAAATAGACAATTCAGCTTCAACACTGGATACTTCAATACCCCACTATGCAGAAGATTACGAGGAAACAAGACTTGAACAACTAGACCTTATGACATCTGTGGACATGCTATCAAGCCATGGTTGAATATATATTCTTTTCAAGCCCACATGGAATATTCTCCAGGATAGATCATACTTTACAATACAACAAGTTTCAAGAAAATTGAAAGGATTGAAGTCATACAAAGTATGATCTCTAACCACAATGGAATAAAATTAGAAAGAAATAACAGGCTGATGGAGTGGCTCAAGTAGTAGAGTGCCTGTCTAGCCAACGTGAGGCCTAGTTCAAACCCTAGTACTGCCAAAAAAGAAAAAGAGAGAGAGAGAGAGAGGAAAAAAAAGTAACAGAAGAAAATTGGGGAAATTCTACATATGTGAAAAACAAGCAACACATTTCTAATCAAACAATGTGTCAAAGAAGATATCACAAAAGAATTAGAAAATACCTTGATATAAATAAAATATAAAACACGACATACCAAAATTTATAGGATGCCACTATGGCAATGTTTAGAACAAATTTATAGTTTTAAATATAAATTTTAAAAAAGAAAGATTTCAAATTAATACCTAATCTTTCACCTTACCAAACTATACAAAGAAGAGTAGGCCAAACACAAAGCAAATAAAAGAAAAAAGTAAATATTAGAGAGAAATAAGTTTTTAAAAGAGTAGAAAATGAAAAAACAACAAAACTAAAAGTTCTTTGAAAATTAAGAAAATTGATAAACTTTTAGCTAGTTTAACCAAGAAAATGAGAGAAAACTCAAATTACTGCAATCAGGCAAGAGGGGAGGGACTCCATCACTGACTTCAGATTCAAATAACTGCAACAGGAATTAAAATGATGTGTTTTGAAACCCTCCATTTTGAGTTCAAACTTTGGTGCTTCATTCCCACTGTCTTGGTTCTGAACCCACATTCCAACCAGTTCATATGCCTTGATTGAAAAAAGAAAAATCCAACTCTGCAATCCATTCTCCTTTTTCCACTTGCCTGGCTTTTTCGAGCCACCCAATGAAATTCCCTGGTACCAATAAATGCCAACACCACCCCACAACCCAAGTAAGACTTTGGCCCATAGACTTCCCCACCGCTCTCCCCTCTGCACCTGTTTGGTTGACCACAGTGCTGGCTGCACCCCTGTGTAGTCCCACAGGGAGCATGGTCACTTCTCTATGGAGGCTGTAAGTATGAAAAACTCCCTCCTTTCAAGTCTGACCCTCATTTCCTGCCAGGGCCACACCAACTTTATCATACTGTATAGTCACAGAACAAGTGGAGACCTCACTTCTAGCTTTTCAGAAATAAGAATTATTTTTAGAACACCATGAACAATTGTATGCAACAAATTAGACATTTTAAATGACATAGACAAATATCTAACAAAACTGGCTCAAGTAAACAGAAAACCTGAATAGACCTATAACAAGTAAAGTACCTGAGTGAGTCAGTTCCCACCAACAAAAACCCAGGACCAGAAGACTTCCCTGCTAAATTCTACCAAATGTTTAAAGAATTACTGTTGCTCCTTCAGAAACTCTTCCAAATAACTGAAGATAAGAAAAAACCTCTCAACCCATTCTAGGAGGTATTTCCCTCAAAAACAGGTAAAGATACCACAAGAAAGAAAATATAAACCAATATTTCTTATGATACGCTTGCAAAAATTCTCAACAAAATATTGGAGTGTCAAACATATATAAATAATTATGCACTGTGGTCAAGTGGAGTTTATACCAGGAAGGAAAAGTTGGTTAAACATCCAAAAATCAATTCAGATAATGTACTATATTAATAAAGAACAACAAACTCATGATATTTCAAGATACAGAAAAAAAATCACTTGACAAAATCCACATCTTTTAATGCTAAAAACATTCCAGAAATGGAAGGAAGTTTTGTTAAGCTGATAAAAGTCATCTATGGAAACCCTACAGATAATGTAACTTAATGGCGTAGGACAGAACATCTGAGATTAGGAACCAGTCAAGGCTGTCATCGTTTTGTTCATCATTATACTGGAGGATCTATCCAGGGCAGCTAGGCAATAAAACAAAAGACAGAAGGCATCCAAATTGTAGCACAAGAGTTAAAAAACTCTATTTATACATGACATGACATCATATAAAGAAAACCCCACAAGAGTCACAAAATTACTGTGAATGAGTCTAGCAAAGTTTTTCGGCATGAGGTCTGATTAGATTAAGTTAAAACTTTCACTGTATTTCTTTACATTAACAATGAACAACTTGAAAATGAAATTAAGACAACAGTTTCACTTTTAGTAGTATTTGGAAAGTAAAATATTTGGAATAAAATTAATCAAAATGCAGAACTGTTGACAGAGATTAAAGATCTAAGTAAATGGAAAACATCCTTATTTAAGGCTTGGAAGACTTCAAGTAATTAATGTGACAATATTCCCAAATTTATCAACAGATCCAAAATGTATACTTCCTATGCAAGAATGAATATAGAATTTTTTAAATCTGTTGAAATCACCATAAGGTGGGTATGGAGGTAGAAAGGAGAAAAAGAAGGAATGAACCAATTCGGGTTATAGTACATATATACATGGAAATGTCACAGTGAAACTCTGCATAGCTATCTTAAACAAACAAAAATATTTTTTATTTCAAAAACAAAAAACAGGAATGTAAAACAGATCCTATCTGGGATTTGGTACCAGTGGGAGGGGAGAATATAAGGAAAGGGTGTAGGAGGGTGAATACAGTGGAATATTATGTACTCATGTATGCAAATGGAAAACTGAGACCTGTGGAAACTATTCCAGGAATGGGGGAAAAGGGGATAAAGGAGAATGATGGAGGGGCGAATTCAACTATGATATGTTGTTAGATTTTATAAATGTCGCATCGCACCCCAATACAACAAAAAACTTTTCAATTAACTCACAATGGACAAAAGACCTGAGAAGAAACTAAAACTATCACACTCTTAGACAAGAGCCTGGGCAGAAATCTTTGTGCTCTTACATTAGGCAATGGTTCCTTAGCTTGCAACACCAGGAGTGTAAGCAACCAAAGCAAACGAGGTAACTGGACTTCATAAAAATGAAAACTTGTGCATTAAAAGACACTAATAAGATGAAAAGGCGATGCCCAGAACAGAGAGAAAATTCTCAGTCACACATTTCATGAGGATTATACCAACAGAGGTTAAGAAATCTTTACGACAAAAAGTCAAATAACCTAATTTTTAGATGGACAAAAGGTATGAAAGACATTTCTCCAAAGAAGCTCTGAAGATGGCTAATAAGAACTTGAAAAGATGCTTCACGTCTACAGTTCTCAGGGAAAAACATACAGAAGGTGTTGGTGGGGACGTAGAAAATTGGAGCCCTCAGACAGGGAGAAGAGTAAAACAGTGCAGTCGCCTTGTAAAACAATTTGAAAGTGTCAAAATGTGAAACATGGGTCCCCATATCACTCAGAAATTCCATCCCTAGGAACATACCCAAAAGAAATGAAAGTGTTTGTCTGCCAAAAACTTGTCCACAAATGTGCATAGAAACCTCACTCATAACAGCCCCAAACAACCCAAACCACCATCAACTGGTGAGTGAATAAAAACACGGTCTGTGTGTACAACAGAATCTTGTTTGGCAGTAATGAAAGAAAAAGCAGTAGACAGGGGGCATGGCTCAAGTGGTAAAGTGCTTGCTAGCAAATTCGGAGCCCCTAGTCTAATCCCTAGTACCCACAAAAAAAAAAAAAACAAGAAGAAGAAGAAGAAGAAAGTACTGATACATGTAACTACATGGATGAATCTTCAAGAGAGTATGCTAAGTAAAAGGAGCCAATCATGAAATACCACTATTAACTGATTTCTTCTATGTTGAATATCCAAAATCTACAGAGATCGAAAATGGTTGCCTAAACCAGGCATGATCATGCACAATTATAATCCCAGGATTCAGGAAGAGAAGAAGGAGTTAGAGGTTCCAGCCAGGCTGGACTGCACAGTGAATTCCAGGTCAGCCCAATCTACATAGAGAGACTTGTCTCAAAAATAAAACAAAATAGGATATTGATAGAATAAAATGGTTACCTAGGATTTGGGTGGGATAGTGGGTAAGGAATAATAAGGGTTCAGCCTTTCTTATGGGAGTGATGAAAATGTTCTAAATTTAGATTTTGGTGATAGTTACCAACTCTGTGCATATAATCAATGTTTTGGACACTTCAAATGAGTGGATTTAGTTGTATATGAATTAATTTAAAGTCATTGTAGAGGTGTTGGGAAGACTTCCTTTGAACCCCCAGAGGAGCAATGAGAAGACGTAAGGAAGCGTAGAGGAGAAAAATGGAGATGAAAGGGGGGTAAGGAAGATGAAGGTAAATTGGCAAATTACTTTGAAATAATAACTGTCTTCAGAAATTCACAGGACAGAGAATATGGACAGCACAGAGCCCCTCGGAGTTATCATCGTGCTGTGAAAGCAAAACAACTTCTTTGAGTGTGTGTAGTTGCTAAGTAAAATACAGAAACACCCCATTAAATTTGAATTCTGGATAAACAGGAAGTGATATTTTTAAGCAGAGATGTAGCCAATCAATGCATGGGTTAGGATTGTCCTAGAAGTTTATTTGGTATTTATCTGATATTCACATTTAACTAGGAGTCCTGTGTTTTTATTTGCTAAACCTGGAAGCCCTGTTTGAGGGTCAACTGTGTACACGCAAAAGGGAACAATGCACAGGGGGCACCCTGAGTGTCACAGACAGCTAGAACCCTAGTTCAACAGAAAAAGTAAATAGTCTTCTAGCAAATAACATTTTGTCCCAGAGAAAGAGGCACTGTGTGTTCTAAGGCTTGCAACTGTGGATTTTAATCTATGGAAGGAGGGTTATAAGCAGTCTTATTATTAAGATTCATCATTCAACTGTCCAAATTCCTGTTGGAATCCTGATTGGTCCTGCAGCCCAGACCACCCTCAACAAGGATTTTGGGTAAACTTCCAAGTTACCCAATAACTGCAGAGGCTGATCTGGTGGTCCGCCTCCCCTCCTAGCTCACCCCAAAGCTCTTTCATTCTGCAGGAGCAGCAGGACTGAAAGTCCCAGTGATTATACACAAGCATCTTTGTTACAGGATTGATTGGAAGTCACTAATCCAGCTTTATATAAGAGAATACCAATAACACAATATAAAACATTACTTTTAATTACCAAAAGCAATTAGCACTAATTTAAAAGCACTCACATTTGTCAAAGAGCCATTTCACCTTAATTGCTAGGTGTGTTAAGCAGGCAATTAAAAACAAATTAAAATGAAGACCACAGATAAGGGGGGCAGGCAAACACATCTGTGACGGCTGACATGCAGGAACGTTCCCCTGCTTCAAGCCCTGCAAAGCTGCTTTCCACAGTCATCCTATCAGCTCCTGCCCCAGGATGCTTATGTCAGGAGACAGGGTCAGAATTATATACTGGGGCATTCATTTAAAAAATAAAGTCATTAAACTTGAATTTTGACATGGAAAAGAAATATTCTCTCTGAAGTCGAACACGATCCACAGATGAGTACTTACTGTGCCTCCTTCACAAAGTTCTACAATAGGGAGCCATTTGTGCCTCCAGCCTCTTAGAAGCGCCATGTTTAAGACGTGCTGTGTCAGGTGCTCAAGTTGGTGGCAAAGACGTTAGGTGTGTAGTGCAGTCGGGAAAACAGCTCATTGGAGGGTGTCGTAGCCACGCAGAGTTCAGTGGAAGAGTAAAACTCATGTGAGACCTTAAAGTAGGAGTAGGAGACGTTTTGAATAAGAATAAAGACTCAAGAGCTTTCGAGGCAAGGAGAACACTACCCACAAAGGCTCAAGGCAGAAGCTGAAACAACTGGTCTCCAGTGAACCCCATGTATTTGCAAACTAGTATAAGTTGTGTGGGTTACAGGATGTCTTTTAGGGGTAGATGTCCCATAGGGGAGAGCAAGTGAATAGTTTTTAAATGAGTGGGAGAGCTAATCTTTTGGGGGGGACGTGCGTAGTGGGGTTTGAACTCAGGGCTTCAATCTACCATTTGCACCATGCCCCAGCCCTATTTGCTCTGGTGATTTTGGAGCTCGGGTCTCATTTTTTGCCCAGTCCAGTCTGGACGGTGATTACCCCACTTTGAGCTTCCCACCATTGCTGGAATGTCAGGCTTGCACCACCATGCTCAGCTTTTCTCTGATGAAAAACTATTTTCCCAGGCTTGCCTCAAACTTCAATCCTCCTGGCCTCAGCCTCCCAGGTAGCTAAGGTTACAGGTGTGAGCCAGCAGCACCTAGATTGGTAGTTAATCTGGATTGTCAACTCAATTGGGTTAAGGGACACCGAGGAGATTAGTAAAGCCCACCTTGGGTTGTGTCTGTGAGGGGGTTCCAGAGAGGATTAACTAACAGGGAAAGACTCATCTCGAATGAGGGTGGCACCATCCCTTAGGCTGTGGCTGGGATGGAAGGGAAGGGGGAAAGGAAGGAGTCCTAGGGAAACTGGTATTCACCACAGGCCCTTGGTCAGCCTCCACTCAGGCCCTGCCTATGGAAGCAGCCAATCGTGGGCTGAAACTTCTTATGACTGTGAGCCAAAATACACCTCTTTTGTCCCTAAAGTCATTTCTGTCAGTTGTTCAGTCACAGTGAGGAGAGACCAACTAACACTGAGTAAGTTATATGATATTCCTAGTGTGCTAATCCCAATGTGTCCAGCAGTGGGCTGGCTAGTCTCTCATCATCCAAGAAGCATTCAGCTTCTAGAGGACAAGGTGATGGGTGATGCTCAATTGTAGCAGTAATGTACATGTATGACCTCTGTGAGTTACTTCTTCTCAGAGGAGTTCTGGCTGAGGGAGGTGGGAGAGACAAGTTTTATCGGATCTGCAGAGGAAGAAGAAGTATGGCTGTATGAAGTTCTTTATTGACTTCACAAAGATAAATTACGTAGCTATTCACTATTATTGAGTTAACACAACCTCACTGACGGAAGGGCAAAGTGTGAAGACCTTAAATATTGTTTCAGTGATTGGTTATAATGAAAGTAAAAAAAGTTAAGACTTATTTTATTTAGAAAGCACTCATATTACAAAAGGTCTTGAGCAGATGTCACTTTCTGAAATAAAAAGTCTCCAACCCCCCAGGGACTTCTGAATTTTTTAGGGTTATTGCAAATATAAGACACAACATCTGGAGGTTGGGGATCACCAGTGAATCATAAAATGATAGGTAACTCAAGATTTAAAGTCCAGGATTTAAATTTTTTTCTGAATTAAGGGACAAAGTCAATGCATTGCCAGATCACTTGCTATGCTAAGGCAACACAACGATCAGGAAGAATTAAAACATAAAAAAGGGACATAAAGGAGGAAGCCACACGTGTATACCAGAAACGCTGCCCAGCTCTGATCTGGAAAAAACAGCAAAATGCCCCAGGTCCAGAGTATCTTCTAGCAAGTGGCATAGGGTAGGATGGTACCTTCCCCGTTCTCTCCCTGGGGACATCCGGAAATATGAGAATATTATTGCTTGAGGCAAATATGTAAGGAAACTTGATATTAGGGACAAGAAGCCAGAGCTGCCAAGCATGTTGAATACACAACAATTTACCCAGCGAGACCTGTGCTACCCACACTGCCTGAGCTTCCTAGTGGAGCCATTGTAACTCAATTCAGCCAAGCAATCTTGTGACCAAACAGTCTTCTTTCTGATTGCTTGAACCTCAGTGAAAATCAGAGCTTTATCCTACAAGAAGGAGGACAAAATGAGGAAACCACATGGCATGAACCTTGTTTTTGTCACAGTATTAATTATGACGTATTTATCTTAGCAGAGATTCAAGGAATATTGAAAAGGTTATTAGAATATTACACAACCCCTTCTAACTTAAGCACAGTCCTCCAACAGAATTCAAATCAGAGTCAAACTAAATCAGTTTTTCCCAAACCTGACCAGGAGGACATTTAGAAATATTAAAATGGCAGGTGTAAATTCTACTATATCCGTAATTTCACTGAATGTAAACATATTCAAATCTCAAAAGGAAAAGACTAGAAAAATGATAAATATAACATGATACATGTTTACAAGAAACACAAAAGATTAGTTTCCAAAGACAAAAATAGATTGAAGTTAAAAAAAAATAGGTTGAAGTTGAAAAAAATAAAATGTGAGCAGTAAGCAAAAGAGAACTGAAATGACTATAATATCAGAAAAACAGACAGTAGTGCAAAAATCATTAATAGAGACAAATAGGATATTTTATAATAATAATAGAGTTAATTCACCAGATGCTAGTGGCTCATGCCAGAAATCCTTGCTACTTTGGGAGGCTGAGTTCAGGAGGATTGAGGTTCAAAGCCAGCCCAAGCAAATTGTTCTTGGACCAATAAAAAGCAGAGCAAAATAGTCTGAGGGTGTGGCTCAAGTGGTAGAGTGCCTGCTTTGCAAGCACACATCCCTGGGTTCAAAAAAAAGTTAATTCACCCAGAATATTAATATTTTAAAATTTTAAGTACATATGCCTACAAACAAATTCCCAAAATACACAAAGCAAAAGTTCACAGACTTGAAGGAGAAATAGATATTTCAATAATAATAGTTGGAGACTTCTATGACCCACTTATAATTATGGATAGAAAAGAAGATGAGCAAGGAAAAAAAATTGTAAACACTGTCAGCTAACTAGAGGTGACAGATGTTGATGGGACTTTTTGTCCAACATTCTTCTCAAGTGCACATGGAAACTTTTCCAAAACAGAACAACTGTATAAAAAACTGAAGTATAAATACACACACAAACATGGATGAACCTGGAAAGCATTACCCTTAATGAAAAAAGCCAGACACAAATTCCATTTATATGAAATGTCCAGAACAAGAGGTGGTAAAGATGGAGAATGGATTCGTTGTCTGCAGATGGTGACAGCAGGAAATGGGAATTGCCTGGTAACAGGTTCAGAGCTTTTGGCGGTCAACAGAATTATCTTGAACTCAATAGTGATGGTAAATATATAACCTTGTAAGTTGACTAAAATCACCCCACTGAATAATTGGGAGTTTTATGGTAATACCAATCAATGTTATTGAGTCCAAGTGCAGTGTCCAACCCCAATGTTGTAGTTACATTACATTGGTCCATTGAGCAGGAACTGGGCACAGGGAGGAAGAAGCTGACAGATTGTGCCATCTTCCTCCCTGAGCATTGAGTCTCCTCTACAGCATGTGTCCATTAGTGACCAATGACACAGGGCACAACATCCCCATTCTGAACGGTTGATGTACATGGTTTTCAAGACCTCCTGGTCACCAATTGTCCAATGCTGTTAGTTCCAAGTCCCTGATCATCCAGTCCACCCACTTGTAGACTACCATATATTACTGTAGATCTGGACGTCTGACCATATCTCAATCCAGACAGCGGGGACAATCAGGTGGACCATTCAAATTTCTCCCCACTAGGGAGAGGTTGTTCCTCCTCTGCTCTCCTTCAGATCCTTTCCAGGTGAAAGTGGAGTTCTGCCATTGCCCAGTTTTGGAAAGACCCCAGCTCTTGTGTAACCCAGGCTTGAGTTTCATCTTCTTCAGTCACCTAGACAAGGATGGAGGGGGGATTCCACTGCAACAGGCCTTGGTGCAGAAGGAGCCAGCACTGCTCAAGAACTTCCTTGCATCTTCCACACCCACAGCCCCTTCATGGTGGGAAGCCCAAGCAACACGGCCACTTCTCACTCTGTTAGGTGTTCACTCTGTCTCCAAAAGTGCCCAGCAGCAAACCAGATTCAATGGTGACCGCCTTTGGAAGAGACGATGTCTCTGGACACCTCAGCAAAGGGCCATGAATTTCCCATTGTACTCACGATTGGAAAAAAAAAAAAAAAAACTTACACCAAGTAGTTGCTTGATATTTAAATTTCCAGTATTTAAACGATTCTAGTAATCCAGTGAAGATAGAAAGTTAATATTAACTTCCAAAAAAAAAGAAATACACAAAGTTCTTTAACAGTTACCTACACAAAACACACCAGGACCACAAGTTATCACACAGATATTCTCAAAGCTTCATTATTCTAATGCTTATTAAACTGTTTCACAAAAGAAAGAGGAAGAAAACTCACAAATTCCTTAAGAATTGCGAGCATTCATATCTAGTTCTAATTGAACCAAAACAAAATTCTTCAGGCCAATGTCACCTACAGCCATCAATGTAAAAATCTTAAATAAAAAAGGGTCTAAAGTTAATTGCATTTCTATAGTTAAAAAATCATAACCACATAGGACATGTTCCAGTAATTCAGGATATTTCTACAATAACAATATGTAAGTATAGCTCACCTTTCTAAAAGATTCAAGAAGAAAGATAGCATCGGGTTATTTTTGTAGATACTGGAAAGGCTGAATACAATATGTATTTTCTTTAAAATACCAAGACAGAAGTGCAGTGATTTTCCCTCGTTCACACAGAGAGTGGCTGTGTTGAACTCTTTCCCCCATGTTTGAATTTCACCCAATATGCTCAACGATTACCACTGTCTGCCTTTTTAAATTAAGATCGTGTCAGGTGCACTCCCAAGTTCTCCCAGTGACACAAAAGCAGCCACTTGCAAAGTAAAGATTCAGCGAAACAGGTATTGGTATTGCAAAGAGCAAAAAAACAGGTATTGGTATTGCAAAGAGCTGAAGAAATTGCAGGCCACACGCTGCACCCATCTACACTGCCAAAATTCATCCCACAGCCAGGAAGCTTTTGCTGCTGCAGGACATCTCTCTTTTGAGGAGGGAGCTGGCCTGGCCTGCAGAGGAGCCATGGGAGGTCCTCAGAGACTAGGAAAACAGGTACTAGTCAACTTTTGCTTTTTTATCTATTACCTTTCTGAAGCAGAGAATGCACCATGCTCCTGCCCGTCTGTGAATTCATAGCTTGTGCACAACGGTGAGCTTGGGACTTGGGAAAGATCTACACAGCACGGAAGTTTCCCAGGAGGAAAGGGTCAAGGGCACAGCACAGTGCTCTGCCTGAATTCAGAATTCTCTCTATGGAAGAGAACAACAGCACAGCAGGCCTGGACCCCAGCTTCCTTGCCACACAGCTGTGCCAGCCCCATTCCAAGCGTGCCCCTGTGAGGAAGGAAGCGCTAACCAGAGTCAGAAAAGCTAAGCTGTCCTGCTCAGAGGGCCACCTGCCAGGTCAGATGTAAGCAGGCTGCAATAGAGGAGCTACCAGGACCTCCCTCCTTCATCTCCAGCCAACTGTCCCACCCTCACCTGACTACTCCTCCAGGTTATAGGGGACAGCTCATTACTAAGGCTCTGTTAAATGACTTAAATTCCCACAAATGCTTAGAGGATGACAACTTATCTATTGTTAAATTTCACATTCAGAAGACACACAAACGATCAAAACTTATGAAGGACACTCGACAGCACTCATTAGTTGGGAAGTGTAAACCAAAATCACACTGCACGACCACTTCACACCATGATTATAAAAAGAAAATGGGAAAAAATAGTGTAAGGACGTGGAGAGACGGGCCCTCTCTTATGTCGCTGCTGGGAATTTAAGTGGTGTGATTGCTGTGGAAAGGAATCAGGCGAGACCTCAAAAAATTAAGTGTAAAATTCCAGGGGGACCCAGCAATTCCACTAAGTATAACACACCCAGAGGAACTGAAAACAAATGTGCATGCATGCACACAGCAGCAGTGTTCACACCAACCAAAAGGTGAAGACAACCCCTATGTCCGTCAACACACGAATGAATGTACAAACTGTGGTATATCCATGTACTGGAGTATTACTAAGCCATAAAAAGGACTGAAGTTCTGACCCATGCAACAACAAAAGACTACATATTATATGGTTCCATTTCTATGAAATATCCAGATTAGGTAAATCACAGAGACAGAAAGTAGATCAACATTTGCTAAGGGCTGGCAGAATCAGGGAAGATGGGTAGCTGCTGAGTGGGTATGGGGTTTTTTTTGAGGGGGGTGATCACTTCATGTTACATGAATTTCATCTCAATTTTTAAAAGATTAGGGTCAGCCAACACAGAAGCCAAGTCCCTCCAGCTGCCCCATGCACCCCCCTGCTTGGACAGCCCTTGTCCAAGAGCCCCAGGGCTGTCCACAGCCCCTCTTTCCCTCTCTCTTCCCCTCTAGAGATGGGCAGAGCAGGAGTGAGTGGTCAGAAGATCAGAAGAGGCAGTGTTTCTTCTACCTTTAAGGCAGTGGCTGTAGGACCAGTTTTAGGACTACATTAGGGGAATCTCTGAGTGTAAAAGTAGTGTGATCTGGGTTACTAAATAAACTTGAATTTGGATTAACATCTCTGATTCTGAATGATAGCCCCAGCCATTCTGGTCTAACTTCCAAACCCTTTGTGGAAACCAAAGGCAGAATTACAGGTGAAAAGCTCTGGACAGAATGTACAAGGTTGTAAAAGTTATTATCATTCTCTGCACAATTTTCCCTTTTTGTCACCTGAATTCAGATTGTTTCAATATTAAGACACCACTAGAAATCAAATGTTCTGATTTGCTATTCTCATGGAATACAAAGGTACGAGAAAAAGAGTAAGAAGAATCGTCTTTCCCATTCACTTTGGAAGGAGGAGTAGTGATGACCTTGGTCTTTGACAGCTGAGGAGGCACTGGGTGGTCGGTGACCATCAAGTAGCTAGGGGTGGGGGCGGGGGACGGCAGTCGTCTGGACTTGGAGTTGACAGGAAGCAACATGCTCAGACACTCCCTGGTTTATTGGAAGGTGCAAAAACAGAAGGCGTGAGCCCTGGGAAGCAGGGGACCTGGATAAAGACCACAGGCCCTCACTCACTCACCCCTGTCTTGGAAGAGAAAGTGGTCGGGTGGGGGTAGTGGGAGAAGGAGGGAGGGTGCCTGATAAAGTCACAGACTAGGGAAGTCCATGCTCTTACTTCTGAGGCACCTGCTTTACACCAATTTGTGCAGGGACTGTAGACCAAAGCAGGCACCAAACCCTGTCCTTCACAGAGCATGCTATGGCTGAAGTCACTGTGAGCCCAGAACAGGCATCAAACCTGTCCCCCTTAGCATGTGGCATGCTGAGCTCACTGAGGACTGGGATGAGGTCAAGTCCAAGTCCTGCAGATGACTGGCTAAGTGACCTTGGGCAGGTTGCAACCTCCAAGTTCCTCCTCCTCCTCGCCAGAAAAGGAAGGCTTCTGCCTGTTTGACAGGTCAACATGGCGCCAGGGACTGCATGAGAGCAAGGAAATGTGTCTGTTACCTTCAGTGTAGTTAAGGCCTTCAGCTAGAATCTTGGAGAATAATTCTGAAAATAGCCCCCCAAAACAGAGGAAATGCCTGTTTCATCCCTAGAGACAAAGCAGGCTGACGGCTCTCATGGTCTTCCTGCCACATTGCACACAGAGGTCCGCCCACCACAGCTCCCCAAATTGGGTGAGGAGATGGTGGGCCAAGGCCCAAGTAAGTCGAGGCCCATCTCAGTGACACAAAATTGAGCACCATGACAAGCCAGTCTTGCTAAGGAGTTGTTTATTGCTGGGAAGCAAAAATAACATAGTTCCTGCTCTTACACTCCAGGTCCCTGTCACCAGTGGTGGCATACTCAAAAAGCCAGGGACCTCAGAGACCATAGGTCCTTGAAAGTCTGAGGATGCCACGGGAAGAGCACAGCAGCTGAGAGGCGTCTGTGCGGCCTCCTGGCCCAGCCTCACTTGTTTTGTCCCTTACAGTCTGGGGTGGAAGTGGAGGTCGTGACCACGTGTGAGGTCTCAGCCTCCTGAGGAGTCATTGGCTCCTTTTCTGAGCTGGAAACCAAGCTGAGACCATGCCCAGTGTATGGTCAGCTATGACGAAGCTCTAACCTTCTCAACAGCGTGTCTTGAGTTTAGATAGAAGCATTCTTCCTTTGTCCAGAGCTGTGTGTATGCCTTAGGTCAGCAGTTACTGCAGAGCATGGTGGTGTATGCCTGTAATCCCAGCATTCCAGAGAAGGAGGCAGGATGACAGTGAGTTCAAGGCTAGCCTGGGCTACTTCGAGAGGCCCTGTTCAGTTCTTAACATCCTAGAGGTAGGCAGGGCTGTGCATAGCACCCAGCGTGGGCCACCCCGAGTTTAGGTTGAAGCCAATTCCATAAAATGAATTTCCCAGACTGCACCAACACAGGGCAGGAGCTTCTCATCCACATGGAGCCTTCACAGGAGGTGATACCCCACCTTACCGTGAGGGGTGGAGATGGGGACAGGGTGCATCTCCTAAGAGCGAGCTATTTAGAAGTGGCTCTGTGACTCAAGCCCTGTGCAGCTCTCTCAGGGAGCTCATCCCTAATTGCTCTAAATTATGGAACAAAATGCTCAGGCAGAAACTCAAGGTGAAAAGTTCCCGGCCTCCACCGTGGCTGAGCACCTGCTCTAAAAAGCGGGAGTCGTGGCAACTGTGCACCAAGTTCACACTGGGATGACTTTTCTCCAAGAGAGAGAAGCTCAGTGCTGCCCAGGGCGTGGTCTCACTCCTGAACCCCAGAGTTCTTGTTACGCCTCCTCTGCCACGGCAGTGTGTGCAGCCCCCTGCGCTCTGCGGGAGCTCTGGCACCCCCATGCCTGCTGAGGAAGTGGCTGCATGGCAGGGCAGCTTGCATTCCAGCCTGGCCTTCTGCTGGGCCCTCTGGTCTGCCTGTCTTGGAACTGACGGCCTCCCAGTCACCCGACACAGGGGCCAGCGCCATATTCTGCAGAGTGGTGTGGCACTTGCAAACACAGTCGTCTCTTTCTTAGCATTATGAGTGCCATAGTTCAACTACCTCCTCATTCATCTTACTGGAGAAATCCAGGCACAAATTTAGATCCTAAAACTCTGGTGGCCTTTCAGATACTCATGGAGTTTTTTCTCCCCCTCTTCTGACATGTGGATTACAAGTGGACTTCAGGTCCTTGCTATTTTCTGTTCATCACATCCAATTCACATATTGTCATCAAAATTACAAACCAGTGTGCTATTGTGTGAAGTACTCAGACGTCTTCGAGAACTATATTATGACAAACAGCTAAAAAGTTCAAATGCCATGGCAAGACATTGAGAGAGAACTGCGGCTCCTCCTTCCTGAAGATGATCTGATTTTGATCTTCCTCACTGATGGCTGTCAAAGAGAAAGCATGTGACCCTCCCAGGTGATTACCTGAGAGAAATGAACACAGGGGATTCTGGAAACAGAAAGGAGAATGGCGGTTTCTTAGGGCAGGCAGGAAGGGGGAAGGAGACGGGAATGAAGTATACAATTTCTTTTCTGCAATGATTAAAATGTTCTAAAACTGACTATTAGTGGTGGTTGCACATATCTAGAATGTTTACTAAAAGCATTGCTCTGTACCCTTTAAATGTGTAAACCGTACAACCTGTGAGTTCTACTTCAGTAAAGACTGTCAAAAGAAGAAAGTAAGGGGGGCGTGGAGAAGGACATTACAAGCAAGTGACACGAATCAAATGCCAGTGACTCAGTGAAAATTCACACACCCCCAGTGAGACACGTAGCCTGCATGGCAGCCATGAGGTCACCACCCAGGCAAGCTAATGTTGTCACTGCCATCCACGTTGGTGCATCTTGTGCTTACAGAAACCTAACTAGTCTGTCAGGAGCTGGAACTGTCCCCAGTTCCAGAGACCCCTCTGGTGAATTAAGTGGGTATATACCTGAGACCCCATCGTGACTTTTACTTTGGGTACCAATCACTGCCATCACTGCAAAAGCAAGTGGGTTTTGAAAGCTCCCCCATCCCCTCCTACTGTAAAGGGCTTACCACACCAGAGAACAAGCCTGGTGTTCTCTTAGCTGCAAAGCCCACATCCAGCCACAGAAAGACACACCTCCATTGTCTGACATCACCGGAAGTTTGTGTTGACTTCATTTTCGTTCTTTTCACAACGTATCTTATGCATCTTGGTGGACCTCACTCAGCAGGTCTGATGAGTGCATGCTAAGAAGGCAGTGGTAGAACTGAAGGGAGGTTGGGATTGTCTCCCCACAGCAAATGTCAGGGTGTAGTCTGATAGTTTGGTTCAATCAGTTCAGATACTAAGTAGCAATCAATGGAACCCTGCCTCCAACAAATAGTCATAAACAAGGTATTCAAACTAGCCACTTTACAACCCCATGGACCTCAAACAGCAGCAATCACCAAAGCATCAGCTCCTGTCTACCCCAAGGGGTACTGCAGGCTCCTGGCTTTTATCTCTGGAATAAACTTACATTTTCCTGCTTCCTTCCTTCCTTCCTTCCTTCCTTCCTTCCTTCCTTCCTTCCTTCCTTCCTTCCTCCCTTCCTCCCTTCCTCCTTCCCTTCCTCTCCTCTTCCTTCCTTCCTAAAAAAAGGAAAAAGAAAAAAGAAAGGAAGGAAGTGGGGAGGAAGGAGAGAGAGGAAGGGCTGGACTAAGTGTATATTTGTACTAAATATCATTACTAGCAATAGAAGCATAATGCTTTACTCCTACTGCAGACGTTCATATAAAAGAAAACAAAATCCTTAGCTCACATCACTCCCCAAGGACGGGATGACCAAGAAAACAATTCCAAGCAATGCTTGTGGATTTGGGGCTTCATGTCCATATCACAAACTTCTCCCTCCTCTGCCTTCCGTGATCACAAACTTCTACTGAATCATTGTATTTGGTGGGGCATAATTCTGTGTCACAGATCACAGAATATCACTGAGAGAGAACAGAGAGAGGGAAAGGGTACAGGACGGACAGACAGACCAAGCATCAGGGTTTGCATGATTCAGAGAGGAAAGCCAGGAAAGCAGGAATGAGCCACCTGGCACCACGTCCTTCAGGAATACAAGGCCAGGATGGAGAGGGCGGGAGGATGGGAGGAGGCCTATGAAAGACAAAAGAGAGAAGAAAGATTGAGTATCTTCTCAAGTTGTGGTGCAGATCTGATAAAGTTTCTGCCTGCAGACCCTCTGGAGAGCATCACAGTGAAAGCTGTCCATTAGAGGAGCCAAGGGGGGACAGCCTGGGCTCCTCCCACCCGGCACGGTGACTGCCTGGGGCTTCTCAGGTCGAGGGCAAACTCATTTTTAAATTTTTTTATTGACATATAAATTGTACACATTTATGGAGCACAAAGTGATAATTTGATATGTGTATACAAGGTAAAGATCAAATCAGAAGAATTAGCATTTTCATCTCCTTAGACATTTATCATTTATGTTGGGAACCTTTGAACTTTTGGTTTTTCTGGCTGTAGTGGGGTTTGAACTCAGGGCCTCATGCTTGCTAAGCAGGTGCTCTACTGCTTGAGCCACTCTGCCAGCTGAATTTCTCTTTTTGAGACCATTATAAGATATATAATAAATCACAAACCACAGTCACCCCACGGTGTTGTAGAACTTATTTCTCTTCTATTAAACTGTGTTTTGGTTCCTGTTGTCCAAGCTCCCTCTGCCCTCCTCCCCCTATGCTCCCCAGCCTCAAGTCAATACTATTCCACTCTCTCCTATGGAGTCAACTTTTTTAGCTCCCACGTGAGTGAGAACACGTGGTATCTGTCCTTTGTCCCCCAGTGTGTCCCCCTAGTGTCCCCCAGTTCCATCCATGGTGGTGTGAGGGGCAGAATTTCATTCATTTTCATGGCTTAAGAATATTCCATTGTGTACGCACACTACATATTTTTATCTGTTCATCTGCTGATGACACTTTGGCTGATTCTTTATCTTAACTATTGTGAATCACGCCACAATAACCACAGGCTTGCAGACAGCTCTTTCACAAGAGGACTTCATTTGTTTTAGATATATGCCCAGTGTGGATAGCTGGATCATATGGGGGTCCTACTGGTAATTTCTTGAGGAGCCCCCATAGTATTGTCCATAATGGCTGGAGTACACTGTCATTTTGAAAGCCTCTAAAGAGGCTGACAGCTGGATACTGTGACCTGGCTGCACTCCCTGCAGCCGGGAGTCTTTCTGGAAGAAAGATTGGTACATGCAGTCCCCCTCCGTGGTGGCTGCAATCGTGTGTGCAGCACACCTCTCCATCCGTGTTCACAGAGCAGGCAGCTAGGGTTCCTCTGAGCCTCTCCATCTGGGGAAACTGAGATGCAGAGTCAAAGGGACAAACTGTGCCCTGTCACTGCAGCTGGCCTTTGAGCCACACTGGTCTCCATTATCCTCCCTTTTTACTGTCCTCTGTCTCTCATCCACCAGGCTTTGCTGGTCTCAATGGTTTAACTGGAGTTATGGCCACAGGTACTGGCTGAAGTATAGCCGATACTGGTCCTGGTTGAGGTACAGCTCCTGCAGTCCCACCAGGTAGCATGAGCATCTGGGAGGCCAGTTCATGCAGCCTTCAGAAGCCTCCTGGCCCTACTCACCCTGTGATGTACCATTCCTGACTTGCAATGGGCCAATGCCGGGCACTCTGCATTAACATTTGGGAGTTCAACTGAAACCCGGCTCACCACAGGTTGTTCCTTACATCATCCCTTGGTGCCCCATGCCCCATGTTGTATCTCTACCAGAGTCCACTAGCACCAAGCAGCACCCTGTTTACAAAGAGCTTACATGCAGGGGTATGGCTGGCTGCAGAACACCACACAAGAGGAAAAAGCTAGTCAGCAAAAGGCTGCTGCTAGATTGATTCTGAAGACTGAGCTCTTAACTCCCGAAAACTGGAGGTCAAGAAGTTTACTTGGGGACTAAAGGAATTTCTCAGCTATCCTGGAGGAAGAGATGAGCACAGTTGAAAAAATCTCCTGGAGTCACAGTGATGGGTCACCGTGCTCAGGCCCCACCCTGGGCTGCAGGAATAAGGATGAAGTGGTCCTAGGACCTGGATTTGTGCATATGAGGAGGAGAAAGAGTCCTGGACCCATCCAGTGCCCTGCGTTCCCTGAGGCTGTGCCACCACTGAGCAGGCAGCCAGGTCCCTTTCCCTTTAGGACAAGTGTTTTTCAGCAAACTTACCCCAAGGATCCATAGCCCAGGCCAGCAGCTCAGAGACTGGCAAGGACTTGTCCAGAGCCCAGCAATGGGCATAGCTAAAGCAGAAAACCACACGCTCTCCAACTACTAAGAGGGTCAAAACAATGGTGCTGCTTCTCCTTCCCCATCCACTTCATTCTCCCTCCCTCTCCTCCCCTCTCCACAAAAAGGCCTTTCCTCCAATGACTACTGAAGATGGGTTTGAGGTCCTTTTTTCTTCCTGAAGCTTATTCTACTTCATTTCATTCAGGCTGCACTTACTTGAAAAATAAACATATTGGAAGAACTTCCAGACATTCTGCATATATTTAAAACATTCCTTGGGGTGTCCTTAGGGGAGAAATACAAAAGAAAAGCATGTTCCCTTCCTCCTGGCCATTTCTGCATTAGTTGGAGAGAACATCACCTAAGCCATGTGGACTTTGAAAGGGGACAGTTAGCCAGCACAAGGAGGGGCTAGATGGTCCTGAATCATCCTCACCCTCACTTTCCAAGGGGGGAAGAACAGAATGGATTTTCAATGGCAATGGTTGGGAAGTATTACTAAGATGATTTCACTGGTGATTTCTCTGATTCTGAGCTCCTAACTCCTCTGTCTCCTGCAGAATTCTCTTGTGTAGTAAACCAGATGCCTACAGTCTCAGAACACCTGGGGGCTATGACTTCATTCTAGGTTGTTAATAAATTGTTTTACATAAAGGAGGGCTGCATTGCAGTCAGTTGAGGGGTGCACCTCATTCCTGATTTCTAAGCTGCCTGCAGCACCATTGTGAAATTTCAGGGTGGCATTTGAAGTAAATTCATTCCAGTAGCCATAGAGGATCACTAATCAAGTTCAATGGTGCTCAAAGTCTGGCCTGTGGATGACCTATGTCAGAATCACTTGGATTGCTTGTTAAAAAGCAAGCTTTCTGGTTCTTTCTCCAAACCTACTAAACCAGAATCTGGAGGGAAGGAGGGGCTGCATGTGCACTTGAAGCAGGCTCCCTGTGTGACTCATAAGGACTTTGAGAACCCTAACTCTATGCAGTGACCATTCCTTGCTGTCCTGTCCCAGCCTGGTGTGTGGGAGCGTCCCTTGGGAGGAGACCAGACACACAGAGAAGTAAAGGATACCGAGCTGCACAATATGGACAAGAGTTACAGGACCTAGGAGGAAGTGACGCTTTGACTTGAGTGTGCCCCATAACTTCTTCCTGGATTCTCTTTTCTGATGTCTCAAATAGGCATGGTAACTCTTCCTTCCATGAGAGCCGTTAGAAAGACTCAAAAGCATAACGGATGTAAGAGTATTTTATATACTTAAATTGCTATTTTTATTTTTTTAAACAATACAAAACCTACAGAAAGTTGGCAGCACAGTACGAAGAGCACTTTCCTGAGCCGTTGTAGAGCAAGCTGCTGTCTTGATTCTTCAATGGGTTTTTCCCATCAAATGGATGGTCTTCTAGGTTTGCTCATTTGTTTTTTGTGGTGCTGGGAATTGAACCCAGGGCTTTGAGCATGGTAGGCAAGTGCTCTACCACTGAGCCACTTCCCCGCCCAAGGATGGTCTCCTAGGTAACCGTGACACAGCCATCAAGCTCAGGAAGCCAACGTGGAGCATCACCAGCATCTATTCCTTTGAATCCCACCATGTTTTGCTAGTTGTCTCTGTAAGTTTTCAGAGCAAAAGAATTTCTGCTCAGAATCACATGCTGGCGTCAGTTGTCATTACTCTTTATGTATCCAAGATTTACACAGTTCTTCACCTGTCCTTGACTTTCATGACCTTGACCCTGTGGAGGACTTGGGCTTTTTATTTTATAGGCTGTCCTTCCATTAGGACCTGCCTGATGTTTCCTATGTTACCTCCTGGCTACACACCTTTGGCAACAGTGTCACAGAGCTGACCCTAATAAGATGTCACATGACTTTGAGTTCTTCCAATGCTGACAATGTTCACTCTGACCACAGGCACCAAACACGGGCACTGGTCATTGCCATAGGACCGTCACCACTCCCAAGTCCTCTCAGTGGGCAGAGCTAAGGAATATGGGGATATTACACACACACAAGTCACATGATTACAACTGGATTTCTTTAACTACATTGTATATCTATATCTAGCATATAATTTATATATTTACTATATACAAAATCATGTATGTATACAAAATTATTTGTTTTTATAAATAGCTCCAATTTTAATCCAGTTTCACAGGATTCGTTCCAACTTTTCCCCTCTTATATCTATAACTCCACATTGGTGACCCCCTTCTCCAGTAAGAAACCTGCTTTCTCTTATTCTTCATATATTTACTGAATGATAACTCCCTTGTGCGTAACCAGTCTCCTGCATTCTCGCCCCCAAGTAGAAACCTTCTCAGACTTCAACCCCCAGTGTCAGGCCTTGCCCCTCGAAATGACGTCCTCACCCCGCTGATTTCCTGATACCAGTGGCTGGCCTACTGTAGCCACCACCTCACTGCCAGTGTGGACCCCTTCCTTGCTCCACCTTGCCATGGTTTTGAGAGTAAGTTGCTTAGGAAAAAAAGGATCAAAGCCATCTCTCAAGGCCTTTTCATTCATTTTCACATGTGTACCCTAAGTCGTATTTAATTTATGAACAACCATAAGGAGGTCATTTAGTCACAATCAGTCTTACAGGAAGGAATCTACTCTTCATCATTCAGAGGTTCTTTGAGATACCAGAAGGTTGGAATATTACCCATTCACCCCAAGAAAATGAAAGCTCAGAGGCTCATTCAAGCATTCCAGCATAATGAAGAAGTGTGATTGTGCCTGACTGAGCTGCGTCCCAGGGAGACCATGACAAATACAAGCATCTGCTCTAGGGAGGTTTAATGTCTAGAAGAAGGACTCAGACACACAGATAAACAATACATCACTGCCATGCCATGAGGAGAGCTTTTGAAGGGCCACTGGTGACCAAGGAAAGATCTGTTTTTCTAATGGGACCTGGAGAGGCTGTGCTAGAGGAGGGCTGCTTGTGGGATGGTTTAGGTGGAAGGTGCACAGGTGTGCATAAAGCACATGCAATTAGAAGACCTGTTAATGAAAGAGTGTTTTAGAGACATAAGGAGTGTCTTGTATCCAGCATGTTTGCACTAAATTGGGAGCCATTGGTGGATCCTTTTAGGAATTGTGTGTGAGTTTAGGGTTGGTAACAAAATGCTACATATCCTGCTTCTACAACTAGATTTTGAGGAATTAGAAGGTAGGAGACTGGCCTCCTTTACCCAACTTCACATCTGATGAAATACATTTGGGGGTAGCTTTTCACACTAGAGGCTGCCGTGATGTATGTGGAGTTTAAGACTGAGTGAAGTCCACAGGCAGCACGGGCATCAGCCAGCCAGGGAGAATGACACCTGGTAAGTGGTCGCCATTCTGTGTGTTGACTGAAGGATGATACGAAGTGCACTTCTCACGCCTTGACCAGTAAAACAGCTGGGAGGTTCCAAAGGCCACTGCATTCAGGATGCCTTGGGCCTAGGTGACAAATGCCATGAGCAGCTCATTTTCTGGGTGCTCTCCTGAATCTCAAGGTCTCCATGTTAAATTTCCCTCGGCTCACCCTCAACAAATATTAATCCCATTGTTTTCCTCTGCCCCCTGTAGGTCTTGCATAAACTTCACAACCTATAGAGCCAGATCAAGTGTACTTACTATTAAGAGCTAATTGTAGTCTTCCATCGCTCAGGCAAATGTACAGAAGACAAAGCAGGAAGGACCCGTTCTCAGCTGAAGCTTCCACGTGGTTACCATTGGCAAGATCACACAGCACCTTTGCCTTTAATGCAAAATCCTTTTCTGTTTCTAAGTGAAGAATGGCAGCAACCCCACATCATCCCAAATCACCCCATCCTTGAGGCAATGTACCATCCATCTCTTGTTCTCCATTCATTTACCAAGCAATGTATATAGAAGAAGGGATTGACAGAAAAGACCACACGCTCAGGGAGATTTCTCGTTTTGATTAAATTTTGGATTAAAGCATACTTCAGGGATTTACGATTAACCAGTCATTCCAAGTTTAAAGGGGGCCTGATGTGGAACTGGAAATCTGTTCTATCACAGTGGAACACAGCTGAGCTTTGCTTAATACAGACTAAGAAGTAAGACAAAAGAAAGCCAGGGTGAAGCACCTTCTCAATGTGCTTTTGGCAAAGCTCAGCATCCAAAAACTTTGCAGTTTGAGCTTTGCTCTGAATCTAGGGAAAGAGTGAAGGAGGAGAAAGAGCTGGGGAGATGCAGGCACTAGCCACAAGACTGCCTTTCATGCTGGGCTTGACTTCCCCTGGACACAGGGCTCCAAACCTTCTGGCACATGGGCTCTGGTGTAACTGAATTATGCTAATAAGGGAGCTGTTACTGCAATCCCACAGGCTGTGTGAGTCTCCAGTCCTCCGTGGGAGTAGAGAGGCTCTTCCTGGGTCTTTCTTCTGTATTCAACATGGGCCTGTCTACCTGAGTGCTTCTGTCACTCACACCCCCAGCTCTGCGGTTGAAATTACCACTGAGATGGATTCTGCTCCTTCTGCCCAGGCAGCTGGGAGTCAGAACCTGAGAGGGCCACAAGCTGCAGAGAGAATTATACCAAGGACTTCTCTCACTTCCTCCTCGTTCACCACCTGTTCTTTAACAGCTTTGCCTGCCAGTTCAGAAGCATTTTTTAAAAACTCGATTTGTTAGCATTTTTCAGAATCACAAATGCAACTATCGCCTTCTGGACTCTGCAAAAGAGAGAATACAATATGATCTATCCGATTCTAGGAGCAGCGACAAGAAAGTCTAATTTTATCTTTACAAAGGCATTGTCACGTGCCTGCTGTCACTTGGACCTGCGTTGTGTCCTGAAGAAATGGTCTTTGCACTAGAAATATTGGCAATGTGTATACGATGACTTCCCAATCTGCCACTATGTCCAACTGAGAAGGCCACAGAAAGGATTTCCTCTGCAAAGGAAATTAACCAGGCAACTAGCTAGTTAATTAGATATTCCCATGCATCTAGGATTTTCAAGAACCCTAATTTCAATTGCATTAATTTTTATGAGATGACATCTAAATCCACAACTGCTTCTGTGCCTTCATCCATCTATCTATAGATACAAAATACCTATACACATACAATTAATTTACAAAATTAAACCTAGTGTTTACTTGATATTATTTTAAAGTTACTAGTGGAAACATAAAAGGGCTTATATGTATTTTAACTAGTATTTGTGAGACTTTCAATGACATTGTTAAAAATATAATTATTCCTCTTTTTTTCCAAATCCAGAGTGATTTTCCTTTTCTTTTCCTACTGTTCCCAGGGAGAACATATTGTAATTGGAGAGAACTTGTCCCTCCCAGTAACTGGTCATTTATGCCTAATTCTGTACATTCTTCTTTGAGGAATAGTAAACTGTCCTTTATCATTCTGTGTCTTACAGAGAGCACAGAGGAGATGTGTTTTGGCTATTTTAGGTATGAAGCACAAAAAATTACGGATCTATTGGACAAGGTGATGGATGTTAGAATACTTTTGACTGCACATAAGATAAGACAGAACCCAAACTGAATGAGCAGTGGGGAACTAATTTGGCTCAGTTTTGATTGTCTACAAGTAGGGTAGTTCTTGAAATTGGTGGTTTAGTCCACAGTCAATGGCAGTATCGACAATGCAGGTTCTTTATCAATCCTGGCTTACAAGGAAGAGGCTGGCTGCCTCACAACCCCTATGGGACAGACTGCAGTGCCTTAAGCAGCTTCCCTTCCCAGAACTCCATGGAAACCCCTATGTGCCATTGGCCAGAATTGGATTACAGGAGCTTTCCTCAACCAATCACAGGCAAAGAGGAGGGGATTCTGAGGCTTGAATTAACAAGGGCCCACCCCCCTTCCCAGCATGCACAGAAGGTTAGCTGAAGTGGTGACCCTTGGAGGAAACCTGAGTCCTTCTAGGAAAGGAAGGTGGACAATCGCTGCTGTGGATCAGCCAGCAATGCCCACTCTAGGTGCTGAGGAAGAGAGGACGTCATTACAGAGGGGAACTTTCCATAGCTCCTTAACAAATGGCTAGCCAGGGCGCAGAGCCCAGTGCTTACATGGACCAGTGATGAATGAAGGGACAGGAGTGGCCTAGGCATTCGTACTTTAGTTAATTACACAAAACACCGGTCCAGTAAGTCGCCCAGTTCTGGGCCAATAACTCTTTATCAAACCGGAGAAGTGATTGTGCTGGCAACAGAGTCCTAGGGATGATATGGTCCCAGGAGAGAGGAAGGGAGGAATCAGGGTACAGCCTGTGTGACAAATCCTGCACACCTGTGATCCATCACCCCCCCTCCTCATTCACTGCCCCCCAGCACCCTGCCCCCAGCCCAGAACCTGTCCTTTTACTCCCCCTCCCAGGTCTTGTGCAGGGTGCACTCCCCAGAGTTTTAATCCCCTCTCCTGCTACACAAGAGCACAAAAACAAAAACTAAGAAATGAACTTTAGAATGATGGAGGGAATGAACCTTACCAAAATACATTGTAAGCTTATTTGGAAATTTTGCAATGAAACATCTCTGTACAACTAATATATGCTAATAAAAATGTTTTTGTAAATCAACTTTAGTAAATGTCATAAAATTATGAAATTATAAATAAAAATATAGTTTGAGCTGTTATTTTGGATAACATTGTGAATTACCTTTCCCTGCCTAGTGCCTTTCCCTCAGCTGCTATTCAATTTCTTAAACTCAACCTTGCATGCAGTTGAAAGAGCCAGACGAGACTTACCTGAATTTTAATCCATCCATATCTATACAGGTTCAAAGTTTAACACCCACCTCCAAGTGTGTTTGTGTCAATGACTTATGAGCATATGTAAATCAAGTCCGTCCTTATAGTATTAAGACTTAGCCCCAGCCCCAATGCTAGAGTATATTACTTAGGTAGAAGGTGAAAGTCTCAAATTGTTCTGTGCTTTCTAGAAGGATTCAGCCACAGTTCTCTAGTGTTCTAGATTCTTGCTGCTTTTGTTTCTTCTGCATCCTCCAGCGCCCAGGGCCAGGTGGGCTTTCTCTAACACGTGCTACACTGACTTCCTTAGCCTCCTAAGAGTCACACATCTAAGGCTCCCACCTGCCCAGGCTCCCTCAAGCAGAGTCTAATTTGGAACTACGTTGCTGACGTATACCTGATCAAACTGCTCGCGTGACCTTTCCTCGGGGCTCTGTTATTTTACCCGCACTTGCATACTTGGAAAAACCTCCAGTGTCTGTCACTGCCTTTGAACATTTTCATTCATTCTCATCAAATGTCAAAGCCACACTCTCCTGATTGCTGACATTCAGACAGCACATTCTCACTCACAGGTAGGGGAGCAGGTAGAATGCCCCATCGTAGGGAGGAAGGGATAAGGCTGAGCAGTATGAATGAAGTACCCAGGACACCAGCTGGCACAGGTCAAGGTCACATATAACATGGTCCTCAACTCCTCCTTTCTCCGTGACAAGTCAGGCTCTCTCAAGGCACCTTTTCTCCTCAGAGACACCTCTTCTAGCCACCTTACTCAAATGTTGCCGGTCCCATCTATGCCACATTCCCTAACTCCCCTCCGGGACATAACATTATCTCTGCCACACATATCCCTAACTGAAAAGCATGGCATTCACGCCTTCATTTGGTGTCCTCCACACTCTGCATTGCTGTGTTCACAGTGCCCAGAATGGCGCCTGCATGAGGCAGAAGGTGAATGAACTTATAAATCGCATCTGCCACCTGGTATCGTCGTACCTTGTTTCCTTCTTCCCAGTTTAGTCCCTGCTATCACAGAGAGCACACTGTCTCAATTATTAGTCACCACTGTGTGCCAATTTGAAAACATAGCAATGACCTTATTAACCAAGCGAATGTAAATTTGAATCCCACAGTCAAACCATACTCACCTCGATTTACCTTAGCTCTGCTAACCCCACTCTTGAAGCTGGAAGAAACTTAAGCCCAATCTCCCAGCATGCAAAGGTCTCTTGGGTGGGGGTCCAGCCAAGTCAGCACCCCATTCAGGAGCTCCTTCCCGTCCCTGTCCCTTCCCTAGCAGGTGTAATCACAAAAGAAGATGAAGCCTTATTCATCAGAAGACCTCACATCATGGACACTCTCTCTACCTTTCTGTCACCTGAACTCTTTGGTGCTGGACTCAACTGTGCCCCTTTTTCCTCTCACAATGATCCAGATGTGTAACAGGGTGGATTTGTGCCGCCTGAAAGTCCTGTAAGAAAGCTACATCACATCTCTATTTAACTCAGACTAGTTTTTATTTCCCTTTCAAATTCTTCTTTGACCCATTGGCTGTTCAAGACAGTGGTGTTTAATTTCCATATATTTGTGAATTTTGAAAAACTCTACTGTTACTGATTTCTAGTTTCTTGCCATTGTGACCAGAAAAGATACCTGACATGATTTCGGTCTTCTTAAATTTGTTAAGATTTGTTTGGTGGTATCTGTCATCCATCCTGGAGAAGGTTCCATGTGTGCTGGACAAGAATTGTGTGCTGCTGTAGGTGGAATGTTCTGTGGATGGCCAGTAGGTCCTTTAGGTCTGAAGTGCTGTTCAGGTCTGCTGCTACCACACAAAGGCTACTAATATCCATGGTACAAATAATAAAGGGGGTGGAGGAAGCTTTGGGAGGCAATGGACACATTTATAGCTGGAGGTGGTGATGGTCGCACACATGTATACATAGCCCAGACACATCAGGCTTTGTATATTAAATATGTACAGCCTTTGACATGTCAACTGTACCTCAATGAAGGGGTTCAAATAAACAAGAAAGGAACGGCACATAAACAAAACTGTCAGCCCCATACTGTGCAGTATTGTGCTAAGCCTACAAACTGTGTTAACTGTACACATGCCTGTGATTTAAGGTCACGTGAGGAGAGGAGGTGCAAGATTGTTTCTCTGGACCATGCATCTGAGTGCTGAACTCCTCAGAGGACTCACCCTGCCCTCAGCCACCATCAGAGCCCAGCAGGCTTATTTTGGATTCTACTTGAGTCCAGCACACAGACAGAGTTGCAGGGGGGGACCCAAGGTTGTGGATGGGGATGGATGCACCAACAGTCATGCTCAGTGAAAACTTATGGTTGAGACTTGCCTCCCTCGCCCGAAGCTGCAGGAGTGTTGTCCAGACTCCCAGGTGTGGCAGAATCAGAGCCTGCAGGGTGAGGGAACTCACTGTAGAAGAGTAGCTACCAGAGGCTGCAGAGTGTACGAGGAAGAGGAGGAGGACTGGAGTTCTGCTGCACAGCAGAGGGGCTACAGTTAGCATTGTGTATCTCAAGGTAGCTGGAAAAGATTTTTAATGTTCCTTCCCACAAGGAAATGATAAATGTTTAAGGTGACAGCTATGCTCGTTACCTCGTTTTGATCAATACCCAATGTATACAAGCATCAAAAAGATCTTTGTTCCCATAAATGTGCACAATTGTTATGTGTCAATCAAAATAAAAGTAAAACAAGAAATTAAAAAGCTCTACCTCTCTGGTGTCCGCAGGGCTGACAGCTTGGCGTTTCAGAAAGGTCACCTTGGAAGGATGCGGGGGAAAAAGGAACCCTCTTACACTGTTGGTGGGGATGTAGACTAGTACAACCACTCTGGAAAAAAATTTGGAGGCTACTTAAAAAGCTAGACATCGATCTACCATTTGATCCAGCAATACCACTCTTGGGGATATACCCAAAAGACTGTGACACAGGTTACTCCAGAGGCACCTGCACACCCATGTTTATTGCGGCACTATTCACAATAGCCAAGTTATGGAAACAGCCAAGATGCCCCACCACTGATGAATGGATTAAGAAAATGTGGTATCTATACACAATGGAATTCTATGCAGCCATGAAGAAGAACGAAATGTTATCATTCGCTGGTAAATGGATGGAATTGGAGAACATCATTCTGAGTGAGGTTACTCTGGCCCAAAAGACCAAAAATCGTATGTTCTCCCTCATATGTGGACATTAGATCAAGGGCAAACACAAGGGGATTGCACTTTGAGCACATGATAAAGCGAGAGCACACAACGGAGGGGTGAGGATAGGTAAGACACCTAAAAAATTAGCTAGCATTTGTTGCCCTTAACGCAGAGAAACTAAAGCAGATACCTTAAAGCAACTGAGGCCAATAGGAAAAGGGGAACAGGAACTAGAGAAAAGGTTAGATCAAAAAGAATTAACCTAGAAGGTAACACCCACACACAGGAAATCAATGTGAGTCAATGCCCTGTATAGCTATCCTTATCTCAACCAGCAAAAACCCTTGTTCCTTCCTATTATAGCTTATACTCTCTACAACAAAATTAGAGATAAGGGCAAAATAGTTTCTGCTGGGTACTGAGGGGGTGGGGGGGAGCGGGAGGGGGCGGAGTGGGTGGTAAGGGAGGGGGTGGGGGCAGGGGCAAGAAATGAACCAAGCCTTGTATGCACATATGAATAATAAAAGAAAAAAAAAAGAAAGGTCACCTTGGACTGGACTCCTTGTTCTGCGTGGTGTCTGGACAAACAGCTCACAGCGTCCAACAAGGCTGTGGGAGGGCCTGAGGCCCCTGAGAGGGAGGGTGGGACTGCTGGGGAGCTCTTTCTCATCATGAGGCCCTCGGGCTGACCTTGGAACCCTCGGGCCTGTTCATACCTTACGCACAGGGCGGGAATAAGCACTTTCCAGAGGGATCTTGGCTGTGGCCAAGGAGTGGCTTGTGCCAGTGTCTTGAGGAAAGGGCCTGACTGAGTGCTCAGAGGCAGCTGCCACAGCAGTGTCTCTCCTAACACAGAGCAAGGTGACAGCAGCACACAGGGCAATTTGCTTTGCAGGATGACAGCAGAGTGATTGCTGTCACCCTGGGACTGGTCCAGTGTCTCCTTTCCCCCAGTGATGGGCTGTGCCCTCACCTCCCTATGGTACCCGTAGCTCCCTGTCTGGCCTGGGAGGGGTGGGGCAAACAGTAGTTTCTCTTTAATTTCTCCATTAGCAGCTGCCATTTAATGCAGCTGCCTAAACCTGAGCTGTCTGTCTGTCCTTCCGTGCATGGGGTGGCTCTGGGGCCCTATGAGAAGGAGAGCCAGGCCCTGGGGCTCCTCCCTCTGCACGTCCAGAGCATCCCAGTCTAGGATACCTCTTTGCAGAGGTGAGAGCCGTGGGCAGCAAGTCCCCCACAGCCAGCCTCTTGAGCTGCCTGGGAGCCCAGAACCACCTGGAGCCCCACTGCTTAGCTCTGTAGTTGAGCCTCTCCATCTGGCTTGTCCTCCAAGTCTACCTGAAGTCTCTCTAGGAAAGTCACTAAATTCTGCAACAGAGCTGTGCTTGGTGCTTGATGCAGGTAGAGAAGAAATATGAAATATAAGTCTTGCATCCTTCTCCAGATTCTCATACGAATGGGACTCCCACTCCCAAATTACAATGACTACCAATAAGGATAATAAAGTGAAAAATAGATAATGTATACACAATTCTTAAAACAACATTTATCTTGTATCATTTGACCCTTCCAATGGTGTGAGATTAATAGGGATTACCCATTAGTATTAGATAGCTACATATGCATTTCATAAATAAAAAAATAGGATTTCAAGGAGAATAGCTGCTTAAATTTGCAGAGTTGGTAAGTGACAGACTCAGGACTCAAATCCTGTCCTCCTGACTGTGGGCTCAAATTTTTCCATTTATATTCTACTTCACTCCCTCATCTATGAACCCATAAAGCATGGCTTCACTCCCTTTATCTCCCTTTATAAATCTAAGAGTAAAGATTCCTCCAAAAGCTCTGAATTGCGTCTACTTCAGCTGCGTAAAATGCTTTGCCAGCGCTCCATCTCCAGCTAATTGTGTATCCCCCCACCCTTAGTGGCCCCATCCTTTCTACTCAGCAAGTGGACTGTGTAATTGGTCAGCACTGTCACCCTCAGGAGGCTCGGGAGTGCCCTCATGTTTGGGAAGGAGAGTTACACTTTAGTTTCCATTTAAAATGTTTAAGCAAAGGATACAGTGTGATGGTTAAAGGTTTTTTAAAAAAGATCCTTTAATGAAAATTTGAAAGTGTGTTTGGCCCTTATGTTTTATATCTGGTACTAATGTGGCCCTGCCCACAGTTAATTAGGGAGGCTTTATTTTTATTTTAAGGAAAAAGAAGCTAAGAAAGTATCAAATTCTCTTCCATCCTGTCAGGATGGCACACGGGTGGAAGGACAGTGAATTTCAGATGTGCAATAAACACCTAACTTCCATTTCATTTCAGCTCATACAATGGGAGACACGGAAAATTAGTGCATAGGCAAAAAAGCAAAATTAAAACTTCAGACCTGGACAGCTCCATGCAGGGATGCAAAGAAAGCAAGTCATCGGTTTGCAAGCTTCCAGCTCACCTCTCCAGCCTTCTGTGCATGAGGTACCGTCTGCTTTTCCATGTGATCCCATCTTTGTCACTAACATGACCTTCTGGGGAAGGGATGGCTGTACTTGAGGGCCTGAAATTCACATTCAATATCAAGTGCTGAGCTGACAACTAGTCACATTGGGAAGTCTCAAGTGGCACAGCTCGACATCCCCTACCCACTTGGCTCCCACAGAAGACATCCCACAACCTGCAGCCTTCTGAGTCCTAACACCCAGGTCATTCCTGCCAATCCATGAGCAGTCATTTTTAGTTCCTGACTAGTTGTGGAACTACTCAAACAAGCAGTGTCATCCCCTGTGGGAACCTGAAACACCTCACAGTTTTGTTACCACAAAACTTGCCTCCTCCATGTCCACTCTGACCCCGAGTGCAGCTGCTGCATGGCATGTGGCACCCTCCTCCCCTGGGCCATGGTCCTGTGGATCTCATCTGTTCAGTGCTGGATGCCATGTTTTTGCCATCCTAGAACTCTAGGGCAGGAGCTCTTGGCTCCCCAACAGTGTGACAGGGAGGCAATCAAAACAATGGTGTCCATTGGACCTTTGCAAAGATGTCCAGAAACATCAGCCCAGGACATACAGTTACATATGTCCATACATACTGGAACATCTGCTTCAGTTTTGACCCCAAAGCTCATTTCTGCTGTGTGTTTAGTCAGGTTATCCCAGAAGCAGACCTGGGCTGAAGGCTTGGACCCAAGTGATTCAAGGATTCATGGGAGAGACTGGTGAAGAGGAGAGCATGGAGAAGAGGGAATGAGATGAACCAAACCAGGTGAGATTCCAGGTGAAGCCCCAGCTTCACCCTGATCCCATAGGCAGCCCTGCAATGCAAGCGCATCCCAGATTCTGCCCTGTCCTGACATGAGGAGGCTGGGTTTTCCTACTGCATCACCTCTGAGTCAGGGAGAGGATGTGAGCCCCCAGACACTTGTGGCTGAGGCCAGGCATCTCCTAGTCCAAGGGCCATATTCTGAAGGTGGCCAGGTAACACACAGGAGACCCAAATCTGTTCCTGGTGTCCTAGCTGCCTGAAAACCAATGCACTTCTGAGGCTGACTCTTCAGCTGACCACGCCTCCTTCCTCCACCTTGTCTCAGCGTTAGCTTCATCATTCTCCCAAACTTCTGCACTTCATTCCCTCGAATCCCACCTACTGAGAAATGTCAGCAATTTTCTTACACTAGGTAACCATAAAATTTGCTCTTGGGTTTGAGGCAAAGAGATATTGAATTTATCTTTAATACTTATTTATACAGCCCACGTGGGCAGATAGCAGGCAGGTGTCTGGTCAGTGTGGCCATTTGTAACAGAACCACAAACAATCCTATAAGCACACCTTGTGTTCATTTTCTAACATTCATCACCCCTGACATTTTATAACTATTTATCTATTTTCTATCTCTACCGCAACCAGAAAAGGTAAAATCTACTAGAGCAAGGGCTTTCTTCTCACTACCTCATGAGCAGTACTGAGTTCATAGTGGCTATGAGTAAAGGTAGGTAAATAGGAATGAAGTGTTGAGAAAAACAAAACACCGGCGTCTTCTCTTGTAGAGTATTAGCCTAGCGGGGAAGGCAGGCAAGTCACTAAATAATCATCTGTGTGGCACAGTCAGGACGGTTACCGTGACTTCTCCTTCAGAAGGAATGTGTTCAAATGAACGCATCTTCCATTTTATTTAAGGGCTAGCTGCATAATGACCGTCAGGAATCGCACTTTGCAGAGGAAGAACAGAATAACCACAGGCCCTGAAAGAGTCTCTTGCCTTAAAACGGGGAATAAAACACATTTAGTTAGTATAATCCTCCTTATCCAAAATTGGCTTACAGTTGGAAAATGCAGGAAAAACCCACTGATAGTGGCTGGATGTGTTAGAAAAGAGATGGAAATGTCAAAAGCAGAGGTGGAAAGGGCTGGTGACCGCCATCACTGAAAATAGGAAAACTCTGTCTACACATTCCCATTGCTTGGTCTTGCTTAACAAGTCTTAATGGTCTATAGAAGACCCTGAACCTTCAAGACTGATTAAAATCCAGCCTATCTTGCATACCAGTTTTTTACTTGAGGCAATTTTTTCATTCCAAATTATAGGTGGAAGTTTGGATGTGTAAAGACTTTGATCAGTCCCTAAAACCATGTCAGCACACTTGTACAGCTGAGTACTCCATATCCAAGGGACTAGAAGTCTTATAGATTTTTTTTCAGGAAGGGGACACAAGTCTAAACACAAAATTTATTTATGCTTCACATATGCTTTATACATACAGCCCAAAGCTAATTTGTTGGTTTCATTGTTATTGTTTTTGTGGCACTGGGGATTATACTCAGGGCCTCACATATGCTACGTAAGCACTCACACTTGAGCCATGCCCCAGGCCAATAAATTATTTTATATTCAGCACAAAGGGATTATTATGACTGGAGTCCAGTTAAATTTGAATATATCTAGGAATTTTGGGGTCTTTGGGCAATACTGGGAGCTGAACTCAGGGTGTTGGGCTGGCTAGGCTGGCTCTCTACTGCTCGAGTCACGCCCTAAGCCCTTTCCAAAGGTAATTATACACAACATTTTGGGTGCACCTACAGTTTTACTTCAACCCATTACATGAAGTCAGGTGTGGAACATTTGAAAAGTTTCACAACTTAGAGCATTTGGATTTGGGATTTTTGAATTAGAGGTGTTCAGCCTGTACCTATAAATCTGGTATAAGTGAGACGATTGGGAAAACAGACCAGATTGCAGCCACCGCTAGTCTAAAGGGCAAAGCCTGGAGCTCCATTGTGGAGCTCAAGTAGATGCTTCTTTTGTGAAGCTGGATTCGGGGGGGTGGGAGGAGATTAGCCACATCACACTCCCTCACCTTCTAAGGCCTATGGGAAAGATGGGGAGAGCCAAATCACCGTGGTTATTTTTCTCCCAGACATATGAATTCTGGTTTGATTCTTTCAAAAGATTCCAGAGACACAGAGCAACCACTGATCCTGCAGTCTTCCTTATTAACATGACACTGTATCTACTCTCTGTCCGAGCATCTCGGGACCTGGATGTTTTGCCCCCATTGATCATTCTTTTCCATCATTGATCACACTTTTCTTTCTCCAGCCCTTTCTTTTTCTCCACTCCATTTTATGGCCTATCACTTCCTTTTCTTGCACAATGAGAGTGACAGTCAAGTTGCCAACCCAGCACACTCGGACTTTCACAAATGCTCACACACATGTGTTACATCACACGCCTTCCAAAGGAAACTACAGGCAGCCCTGCAAGTCTCCTGAACACTCTTTCTCCACAGAAAGATTAAGGGAAGAATGTCTCCCCCTAGAATACTGGGGACAACCCCTGACTGCTGCTTGCTATTTAGACATCTTGGCCAAGTTATCAAACCTCTGTGGGGCTCAATTTTCTCATACCCCAAGTGAGGATAATAATATCTACTGTACAGAATTCTAGGGAGGACCTCAAAACATGATGCACTCAAGAGCTTGGCCCTCAACTGCACATTTTCCACTGCAGTGCTCACGACTAGAGAATTTGGGTTGCTAGACCCATTACCTCCAGCTTCATGTTCCTTTCCCATGGTGAGGGTGGCACCCCACTGATGGAAAACTGGGGGACCAATGCTCAGGTCAGATACTTGGCTCTTCACACCAGGCTCCTGCCCCTCTCTAGATTAAGAGCATCTCATGCATTGTGCTAAACCAAGATAAGCGTTTGAATCATCTGTAGAGCTGTAGGGCCCTCACACCAGGTGAGCAAAGCACAGGCCGTAGGATGGAGTCATTCGACCAGGAGAAAGAAATACCAGGCTAGTTGAGTTCAGTTGAACTCCAACTTCTTGCCATTTGAGATTCCGGATTCACCCTATTCCCTTCTGGTTGTCTGACATCCATCATTCCGTACTCACTGATGTGAAATCCAAAGACCATGTACCTAAAAAGGTTAAATTCTGCCTAGTGAACTTGTATAATGCTCAAGAATATTTCCCAGACTGCAAATGAAATACTTTGGCTAAAAATGAGGGGTTTTAACTCAGTTAAAAAAGGGGAAAGGGACAAGAATTCCACAGATAATCTCAAATTCCTGAAGTCTCCTTCAGGACTCCAGACAGGACACTTGGAGAAACAAATACTTATTTATTTAAAAGCTTTCAGCAATAATTATATAACATCTGTCTCACGCAAAAAGACATTCAAAAGATAGTAAAGTGATTTGTGGCCTTTTCTATGGAGGATGAATATAGACACCTATAAATCTCCTAGACATGACCAGACAGCATCAATAAACATGAATGACGGCCCAGCACTAACATAATTAAGAAGAATTAATCCTACACAGACTCCTCGACGTTAGGTGTGTTGTCCGTAACAGCCTTGTCAGCACTTCAATATTTCTCAACTGACAAAGATTGGACATTTGGGAAGAGCAAATATACATTGCCAGATGCCATCTGACAGGATCTACTAAGATAAATCAACCTCCACACCCTGGGGGACAAAGAAAAAGAAGTGGACCGTTAGGGAAGCCAACATACGCAAAGTTTGTCTCCCAGAAATGGAAGCCAAAGAAAGGATATGACCCACAGTGATTTTCCTGTATGACAGGCACAGGGCCGCTTCATAGCAGAGTGACTCAAAGAGTGCTTGCTGCTGGGGACCAGTTTGTAAACTGTCACCAGACGGATCAGGTGTGCCAAGATAGGAATCAAAGACATTCTTAGTCACATGTTTAGTTCAGCCTTTTCTTTTCCTTTACTTTATAGCAAGACTTTTCAAGGAAGCCCTGGGCTATGAGCTCCTTATCTCATCAGGGAACAGAAGCAAGCAGCCCAGTTCCAGGGTACCTCTTGGCTTGGGTATTTTCCTCCATTGAGTAGGGGTTGCTGTGTGCTGCCCTCATCCCCTCTGGGACAAGGCACCATTCCTCCAGCCATATGAATCACAGTTCCCATCCCCCATCTGTGGGAATTATGCTAGACCAAAGGAAGATGATTCACCTAGTCACACCCTGTCCCCAGTGACAAGGGAGGCTCTGTTCCAACCTCTCCCTGCCTTCTGGTGGTCCACAGGTGACCTTGGACAGTCCTCGCTTGTAAATGCAACACCCGATCTCTGCCTCCATCTTCCCACAGTGTTCTCTTGTTTATCTCTTCACACAGTCTTTCCTCTGAGCATGGCTGTGTCTATGAACAAACCCCTTTGACATAAAGACATCAGCCACATTGACTCAAAGACCACCTGAGACTTCATCATAATTTGATTGCATCTGGAAAGACCTCATCTCCAAACAAGGCCATATTCTGAAGTGCGGGGGTGGGACTGGTCTTTAGGGGCTGTTCAACCCATAACAGAAGTGAAACAGAGACAAACTTCTGAAGCCAAAGATGAAAAAGCATTTACTTGGAAGTAAAGCTGAAGAAGCCTGGCTACATCTTAGCTCACAGGCTGGGAAACCCTGGAAATTTAGGTGGCACAAGGGTAGAGAGCATGTTAGAGCCTCACTACTGAGAGGCAGGTCCCAACCCACAAGCCTTGGCACCTACCAAACTTCTCACAGATGCACAACCTCAGGTCCACCCAGACCCGCAAAACCACAATTTGCACTTTAACAAGGTCCCCAGGTGATTCACTCGGGTGTTAAATTTTGGGAAACATAGTTTAAGAGACACCTATTCTCTCTCAAAGCTCAGGAGTGAGTGCACCATAAGTTCTTCAACTATTGCTAAAAACTGGAGGAAAAAGACACCCCACTAAAACGTTGCTTTTGTTCCTTGAAAGGCAGAAGTGGATAGTTGCAGGACTGCACTGCACTCTGAATCTACAGCAAAGAGCTGAGTGTTTTCTCCATAGCATTGTTGACTTAGGTCTGAAAACAGAGTTAGCAAAATGCTAACCACATCCTAGAATCCTGTGATGGGCCCTGGTAGGTTTATCAGACCAACTGAGAATAGCAAAAGCTTTCAGAAATACTGAGCAGCTGCCTGATGCATTGAGGAAAAGTTATAACTTCTATCTTCAAAAAAGAAATGCTGATCTCAGAATGTATCTCCCTCCCTAAATAAGTCGCACCCCAAGTTCACTCTAAAATCTTTACCCTGCTTCTGAGCAACATATTCTTCAGGACCCCAAGGGCCAAAAGACCATCATGAAACCACCTTACAGTCGAGAGGCCCAGATACACAGAGTCGCATCCCATGTGCAGATATCATTTTAAGTGCACGCTGCAAACAAGCATTTGACAGCAAAAGAAGCTGTCAGTGTTCTTCAGTATCACCTCATGACCTTTGTGCTCAAGCTGCCTCTCATCAGCAGAAACCCATAAAGGATTAAATCATAGGAAGTTTCTAAGGTTGAGTAAGAGCAAAAGCTTCAGTGTGGCACCAGTGGCTCACACCTGTAATCCTAGCTACTTGGGAGGCTGAGACCAGGAGGATTGTGGATCAAGGCCAGTCTGGGCAAAACCCCATCTCCAAAATAACCAGAGTAAAATGAACTGGAGGTATGGTGGTAGAATTCCTGCTTTGCAAGCACGAAGTCCTGAGTTCAAACCACAGCTACACACACACGCACACACACAGAGCACAAACTTCAAGGCCAACTTCAAGGATAAAGGACAGCAGTGTCCTTTGAATGCCAGAAGATGGATGGAGATTTTCCCTTTGTCATGGTGCTAATGAACCAACTCAAAGAACAACACTAAATCACACAAGAATGTCTCAGAAGTGCAATGACTTGGTGTGGGGCTGTGCTGCCTAAGTGTGTGTCCTGGGTCTACCATGCACTCTATGTGTGTCCAACTTAAATGTTAGCACAGGGTCTTCATCGACATAGCAGAGACCCTAATATCAGCAACGTCACTACTTTGTTGTAACAATTCAAGAAGTTAACACCGGTGGACAGCCAGGCTACGCTGCCCATCAGTACTCAAGAGAAACGGCAGGCTGTGGCTTTGAGCTTCTAGACTCTCTCCTTTATTAAAAGGTTCCTCCTGACCCTTCCAGGAGACCCAGAGCAACGTTAAAAAGGGTCAGATACACAGTGGATCAGGAGAAGGCTTGAGTTCCAATGCAGGGACATCGGTGGCGTGAATCTGGATGGTCAGATTCTGTGTGATGACAAGGGAACCTCAGCAAAGGCACCCACTTCGCCATTTTCAGGTAGGCTGCATTGAGATCTTTCCTTAGAAGCTAAACCCAACTTTCAATACACCCTTCCTGTTTACCCAGCTCAGCCACGAGTGTCTGCAAGACTGGTTCGAAATACTTCTCTTGAAAACTGGGGGAGGGAGGTGGGAGGAGAGTTTGGTACCCATCAAGAAGGGCCTAAAGTGCATGTTTTCTCTCATGCATGGAAGGAAAATCCATATGCACAGAAACAACAATGATCATATACAAACACGTACGCAGAACATGTCTTAATAGTGGAAATACTCTGTGGAACTCAGGGAAGGAGGGACAGGAAAGGAGAATGGTAGAGCATCAGTAATATTATAAAAGACAACATTTGTGAAGGTAGAGTATATAAGAATATGTACTGAAAGCTGTTGAAAATGGGAGGTGGGAATAAAAGAGTAAGGGAGAGCAATGGAAGGGTAGAACGGACCAAAGCAAAGTAGACTCACAGCGGGGACACACTGAGAAACCCCTTAGAACATTGACTTAAGTATTAATAACGAAAGACAGCACTATAAAATAGGTACAGAGTGTGTCTGAGGGGAGTACTAATGGGAGAAGGAGGGGGGAAAGAAGGAGGTGAAGGTGAGGGAATATGGTGGATGGACTTCATATACGTATATGAAATGGCACAAAGACGCCTCTTGCAATTGCTTTAAGAGGGGTGGGGTGGGGGTTGAAGGGGAGAGACAGTGGGGGTGATCTAACCAATGTACAATATAAGCCTATTTGGAATTGTCACAAAGACTCCTCCCTATGCAATGAATATATCCCAATTAAAAATATATTTAAAAAAGAAGGGCTTAAGGGCAATAATTGTGAGAGAGAGAGAGAGAGAGAGTATGTGTGTGAGTGTGTGAGTGTGAGTATGTGTGTGTCGCTAGGGATCAAACCTAGGGCCTCACACATGTTAGGTAAGTGTTCTACTATGGAGCTCATCCCAATAGCAGTGTCTATTTAAGTGAGACCCACACAGTAGTATTACTAGAAGTTTCTACATAAACTAAACAAAGCAATTTATCAGGGGACAAGGCTTGAGACAACCTCCGATAGTGCCAATGTCCAGAAATATTTCTTTTTTCTATTTTTTTGGTTTTTTAGTTTTTTGCCTTTGTTTGTTTATTTGTTTTACCAGAAATACTTCTGAATATCTGAGTGCACAGCATGAAAGTCACATTAAGCCATGGACGTCGAGCATCCCATGTGGGAGAAGCCATCGGGGAGAGCCATGCAGAGTGCTGTCCAAGCTGGGCCAAGCATAGGCAGTGGATCTCCTGTGAGGCCAGGCAGGCAAGCTGGTCAGTGAAGAGTGGCCCCGGGCAGCAGCCATCAATCACTAAGACCGCACAGCTGACACAGGGATGTCCACTAACTAGAGAGGAGCAGAATGGGAATTAAACAGAAGCCACCACAGCCAAACAAGGCCGTCCACTGTCCTGCCTCCTACTGTCTTCTTCTCTCTCCTGCTCGTGAAGTGGCTGCTACAGAACAGGACATTCCAGGACAGCAGAGGTGAGCAGGGGTGAAAGTCAATGGAGCTGAGGAAGAAGCAGACCTAATAGCACCAGGAACTCAGAGTCATCACAGGGTCTCAGAGGTGGCTGTGGATAGAATATCCAAAGACCCCAGATGCTGGCACAGGTCAGACAAGCCCCAAAGCCTCAAGGCTGACTGCTGCCATCCCAGTTCCCTGCATCTGGGTCCTGCAAATCAAAGTACGACATGCTGATTGTATCTGGGGTATCTTGGGGTAAGGAAGAAAAGTCAGCGACAGTTATCACAGAAACCATGCAACACTGGCATTTGCTGAGTGCTAGCCTAATTACCCTTGCTCCTCGGTCTTCACCCCAATCCATGATGCACAGACCTCTGTCCTCACGCTATCAATGAGGAAACTCAAGGCACAGAGAGGCAAAAGCTTGCCAGGAAAGACCTTGCCAATGGTCACTAGGATATGGAAAGCCAGCACCCAACACAGTGTGGCAAAGAGATATTTTTTTTAAAGCCAGTCAAATTTAGCAGTGGAGGTTGTATACCAACTTTACTGACACTAATGTTAATAAATTCGGATAACCCACTACCATCGGACCAGCCGGCAAAGAGATATTGACCACAAATTTTTGAAGAGTTTAGAAGTAGGAGCAAGACTCAGGAGGAGGCAGGATAGGAGCTCAGCTTAGAATGGCAGCTCTGTTGGCCCCTCTGTGGCTTCACAGCATAACCCAGCTTTCTCTGTGTCCTTAGACTTCTGTGGGTCGCCTTTCCTGGACCACGATGCACTTTTCAGATGCAAGGACAAAGCCTTGTCCACCTTTATACTTCACGTCTGCCCAGCACAAAGACTTCACAACTGCTAAAATGAGCCAGATGCACTTTGGAACTGTGTGATCGCCTCCCAGGCACCTGAACGTCATCAACCGTTGAGGATGGCACTAGTTCCACTTCCAGCTGGCTGGACATATTTGCTTCATCTCCATGGCATGTCCACATCCTTTTGGCAGCCTGCAGTTTCGCTGCTCTCTCAGCTATTCATATTTTTTAGTTTGTATAAAGATAGGAGTAACAAGGGAGAGAGAAGAAACTATCGAGTGAATGCAATAAAAAATGCAGTTACTCTAGAGGACTCGGTCTTAGTCTCTACGGCACAATAGGGTGACTACGGGTAACAATCGCTTATTGTCTATTTCCAAGTAGCTAGAAGAGAAGATTTCGAATGTTCTCAGCTCAGAGAAATTATAATTGTTTAGGTGATCATGTGCAGTTACCCTGATTTTGCCACTGCACAATGTTTACGTGTATTAAAGCATCATGTTGTAACCCATAAATATATGCAATTATTGTGTCAATTGATAATTTAAAAGTTGTTTTAAAAATAAATAAAATTTATTAAAACTGCCAATTGGAGAGAGTTTTGCTAACAACCTGAAAGACTCAAAGGTAAACAGCTGAGAATCCACTTACAGGGTTCTTTGTGTTTTAGGGTGGGGTGGTTAAGTGTCATCAGGAAACAGGAGGCTTAGGCAGGCTCACAGAGGCTGCACCCCTGAGGTCCCCTCCCCCGACAACACTTGCCACCTCCCCTCCTCCAGGTCTTGGCTAAAGTCATCTCATCCCTTCCCTGTCCACTCCACACGGCAAGGCAGCCCTGACTGCCTACCTCCACCTTCATTTCTCCTTCTTTGTTTTTTTGTCTCTCTTTCTACTGAATATAAGTGCCAAAAGAGAAAAGCCTTCTTTTCTCCCTGCCCGGAGTCCTAGCATGTAAGCTACTACCTGTTCCATGATGAATGGGTGAAGGGTAAATAGGATTTCTAGAGATAATAAATTAGTAATTCTGTTCCTTGGGTTAAGCAAAAAAAAAAAAAAAAGTGTCAACAGCATTTCACGTCATCAAGCTATTAACCTAAGTATTTTAATGCAGGAATATGTGGGTTTTTATATTCTGCCATTTAAAGCATTTCATAGAACAACTTGAGTCATTTATTTTCCAAAAATATAAGAGATACCACTGTCTATCAGAATAAAACCCCACAGTAAATATCACGTCTAGAATCACACAGCCAAAAATTGTTGGAGCCTGGATTCTAATCCAAATTGTCTGACAGCAAAGTCCCATGCTGGGCCATCTTCCATGTCCACACCACCTGACGGTGATACCGTGTCTGCCTCAGTTCCTGACTGGGTTCATGGCAAAGTGTTCTCTCACTATGTGCATAAGTGTGAGAGTGGCAGGGTGCCAGTGAGGTGGGCAGGGATTTTGTCCTTTACTGGTATTTCACTTCTCTTGTGGTAAAAAATTATCATCCATTATAAGAATTGTTTCTCTCTTGCCCCACTAAGTTATGGCAAAAATCTTATTCATGCATCTTTAAGCTTCCATTCTCGGAGGTCTTGAATTAACAAGAAGACAATAATTTTCTGGCTTCAGGCTTTTGCACATAGTATCATTCATGTGGGAGGTCACTAAATGTCACTTGTCATTCCTCTGTGACATGAGTGTAGACATTCCAGTGGAAAACCACTTCTTCCTTTGGAGGGTCTAGAAGCAAAGCTCTTCCCAGCGTACTCCTTACCAACACATGCCTTCTCCCTCAGATGAGAAGCCACAAGGGTCCACAGGCTCCAGCTGTGGTGTGCAGACTCCAGGGAAATCACTGAATTCTAAGAGCTGAGAAAGACTGGGAGATCTCTGAGTACTCTCCTCATCATACACACAAAATCCTAGGAGTCAGTTACATAGGACTGTGAACCACTGTGTAGTTTCCTGGCAACAATTTCTACAGAACTGAGTCAGTCGGGGTCAGTCGCATAGAGGGATGGCTAGGAGTTTGGAGTTAGACTAACCCTACTTCTCTCTTTCCAAAGTGGATTTTCCCAGCATGCCCCACAGCCACCCACTCCTATCACAGACTTCTCAGAGTCCTGGCCAAGTGTTGGGATGAACTTCCTGACTCCATTCCCTAGTTATCTCTATGTACTCACCATCTGCTGAATTCCTCAGGCCAATTCACACAGTCTCACAAGACAGGAGTGGGAGAGATGGCAGGAGTCAGGTGTGAGGCCCAGGTGGATGGGGAGACCCTGTTTGGGTCTAGTTAGTAATCCAGTGAGCAGCCCCTCGACATAAAAGGAAAGCTCACTCTCCAGGAGGCACAAAGAGCTTTTCTGGAGGAGCTAGAAATATGAACTCAGGGAGCAGAAAACAGAGAGATCATGAAGTGTCATGAAGATAAGAATTTAAAAGTCAGCTGTGGAGGAGCTCAGATTAATTTCCCAAGACAGCATCGGTCACAATGTTTACTGGGACACCTCAGTGAGCATGAGATGTGCCCCAGGGACTCTTTAATGGCAACCCTGGACCTCCTCTAATACTGATGGTAATCTCTGAGCTCCATATAGCCAAGAATTTCAACTTTCCCTCAGCCCTAGGGAAATTGCCGTCAGGACACGGAGGGATGAACTTAAGTTCTACCATTTCTTATCTTCCTGGAGTTGGCAGATGGTTTATGCACAGTGGTATGGTCAACAAGTAGCCTGCAGGAGAATTTGTGTTCCACAAGGATATTCATCAGTGCACACCATTCATCAGTCTCTGCCAGGTGTTTCTGATGGTGTGAAAATGGACAAGACAAACCCATACCATCAAGGATGCTAAAATTGAAACAGGAATAAGTCATATCCTTAAAACCAACAAAAACCACAGGGAGAAGCAAGGCATAATAAGCCATCAAGTCAATGATGAAATGTTAACAGTAAACAGGTACTTCTTGCTTAAGGAATGAGCTTTTTGTTAGCAGTGTATTATTCCATTTTCATTACTATAATGAAATACTTGAGTTATCCTTGATAGGCTAACTTTACAGAGAAAAGAGATTTATTTAGCTCACAGTCCTGTAGGTTCAAAGAAATGGCACTAGTATCAGCTTGGCTCTGGTGGGGACCTCGTAGCTTCATGCTGATTGCATGGTGAGGCAGGAAGCCAGAGGGATGGAGCCAGGTTCAGGCTTTAAAACACCCTCTCTCACGAGCCAACTCAAAGGTTCCATGAGAACTACCTTGATCCCTTCTGAGGGCATGCCCCAAGTGACCTAGGACCTCCATCTAGGTTCTACCTCTTAAAGGTCCCACCACATCCATTACCACCACCCTGGGACCAAGCCTCTAGCACGTGAGCTTTTGGAGGGAAGCATCTCAACCATATCCAGACCCTAGCAAAGAGTTCCTCTACAGGATTCAGATCAAGTAAAACTGGGTAATAAGCCAGGTTCACGACAAGCTCTTGGTCTCCTTCCAACCAAGCCCCAACATTGTTCATCCAACATAATCAACCCCCTGGAGTTGGCCTTGCCCAACCCAAGCCTCCCCTTCCCACAGCTTCTCATCCCACACTCAACTGGAATCAAGGCTCTACAGAATCAGTGTGGGACAGCAGGTCACCTCCTTTCCTGTTCTGCAGCACGTTGCATGGTGGTCATAGAACAAATGCTTTCATGAGCTTTCACTGCAATGCTACATCCTCTTCCAGTTGAGAACACCTGTGACCGTGAAAGAGAGAGAATGGATTCTTGCAGGAATCCTCAAATCCTCTGACGGTGGACATTTTCTGTTCCTCCTACTGATTCGAGCTCTCCGCTCTTCACCTTGCCCTGTGCCTGGGAAAGCTGGCCTCGAGTGTCATAGACTCCAGTGCTGTGGAGACTCTCCAGCTGGGCTTAAGCAAAGAAGAGGGCACTGCCAGGAGCTGGAGGGTGAAAGGAGAGGGAGGCTGGAGCACTTGCTCCCAGCTTCCTTGACACCAATTGCTGTGAGCCATTTACTTTCTTCACCAAAGGCTACAGCCCTTGTTGACAGATTCTCTCCCTTGCTGTCTTCCCCAAGTTCAGACAACTTGCTTCCCTCGCTCATCACCCTAGGGACAATAACTGCCCCATGCTGCTGCTGGAACTACTGTTGTTCCCTAAACCCTGCCTTCACCTCTGGATCAGTCCCTTTCTTAATCTCTACTCAGTTGTCTAGTATAAACCCTTCATCACCTTCTTGCCAAATAATGGAAACAGAAACACATGTTGGGATGGCTCCAGAAAAGAAACTGTCCAATGGGATTCTGAGATTATGTTGACTACATCTTTGAGGAATGCCTAGATTACCTACTGGCCACAGAGAATTAATATGCTCATAAATTATATCTGTGGAAGCCACAGGATTTTGCAGATAGTGTCTATAGCAGCTGGTCAGTGTCGACTGAATCTGTGAATCTGAAGATGTGAGAGATAGGAGGATGGATGGCCAGACTTGTTTCTCCTCTGGCTGCATGCCCTTCCTCTTGAGTTGGAGGCCACAATACCAGTGTCTTCTCTGAGCCAGTATCCAACAATCCTGGAAGGTCTGTGTGTTCCCCTTACCTCTGTGCAGTTCTGGAAAATGTCTCCCTGTCCCCTGGAACATTTGTCCAAGGAACCCCAGCATTCCATTCAGTCTATAAAACCTAAGTATGGAATTGACCCAGACATAGAAAGTAAGGAAGGGATCAAAATGTTCATTGTGGAGATGACATATTTTTCTGATCATACAAGACAAGCAATACAGTCAGAATCCATATATCTCATCTTAAAGTAATCATAATTTATTGGCCATGACCTCAGATTTCTCTAATCCAAAGAATCTTGGTGGTCAGTCCAGCCTTTTGCCATTACCACAGGTCCCTTGAGGTAAAAGCTCCTTGGTCACCTATCTAGCCTGTTGCTCACTGTGGAATTTATGTCTCTGTCCTCTGCTAGTCCAGCATCCTATCACTCCACTGACTGTAGGCAGCCCAAGTCCTTGGCATCCTCTGCTTTTACTCTTGACCTACAGAGGCTATGAGCCACTGACTTCTGAGGGAGACTAATGACCCCTCACCAGAAGTCACCAGTGCCTCCTATGGCCTTGGTGAATGAGTGTCCTCTGGGCTCTCTTGAGGAACAAGATCCAGGTTCTCCATTCTCATGCAATAAGTATACTCTAAAGTGGACATTTTTCTGTGCCTACTGGCCCATCTCCGATACCCTAACAAATAGAAAGTGGTTCTGTCATATCATCTTCACTTTCTGCATTCCTCCTCACATCCAAACTTCAAGGATTCATCTCCACTATGTATTAGGGCCAGCTCCAAAAGTTATCAACAACGTTCTAAATTGCAAGTTTCCCAAGAATGTTCCCATATCGATCAACCCTTATTCAGCCTTGGGTTCAACCACCCAGCCATCGCTTTCAAGATTCATTCCCACACATTCTCCTGGTTTCTATCAGATCACATTATCAGGCCCTTCAACTTTTCCACTGAGGGTTTGATCTCTTCCCACAGCAGAGAATGTGTGCACCTAGTTTGGCTGTACAAAACCTGATGTGGTTATTGATCTGGAGAAGCAGGAGATCCTGAGGAGGAAAAGTATCATCTTCAAGGCATCAGCCTTAGATGACACTTTTGCATGGTCTCCAAGCAGCAGAGGAATGGACCAGTCTTCCAGCCTAGAGGCTTTAGGTGGGTTCTGGATGTTCAAAGTTCTCAGGAGCCTCCTTCCAATGTTCCTATCCTGATGAAACTTGTCAAACCTAAGAATTCAATGTCCTTTGCAGCCGTGCTATGTTATCATTAAATCTTAGGTCTTGTTTGGCTTTTAGATGCAGATGAGGGTATCCTTGAATGCTGTCCTGAAACCCTTCAGGCCATCCCAGAAGATAAGTGGTTTATCATCCCAGTTGATAAGTGGCTGACCCCTGCTGTCATTCTATTTCTTCAAGCCCACTTCACCATCTTGGAATTACCGTCTCTCAGAAGTCAATGGCGGCCCTATTCCTTTTTAATTACTAGTTATTGCAGAAAAGCAGGGCACCCCCTTTCATCCAAACCCTCCTCATTTGAGAGACTTAATGTGATACCACCAGGGTCCAGGGCTTATCACCAGTCTACTTAACCTCCAGTAATAGGATTCTTGTATTCATGTAACCATGAAGCAATCCAATTCTAGAATCCTGTCTTGAAAGTCTGTTTTATGTGCTAATCTAGTTCCCAGAAAACAGGCTGTTATTCAAAGAACTCCATGCACATAGCTTATTTTGGGTGGTGATGCCAAGGAACAGAAATAAGGATGTAAGTAAAATTGAGGAGTAGAGTCTGAGTTATTGATCTGGTTACCAATGGAGGCACTGGGACAAACACACTAAGCATCCTTAGGAACCATATAGAACAGCATGAGGAGGCTGAGTTACTTATCCACCAAGTCCCATCCACAGCTGGTCCAGCTCTCCCCTGGATGCATTTTGGATGGCACTTATGAGTGGCTGAGCAGCCTTGCACAACCTCTGAGAAAGCAGAATAGAGAGGGGTTGCCTCCTTGAGTGTCTGTGGAATGCTGGAGTGGTGCATGGAGCTGTCCACACTGCTGTGCTGAAATCAGGTCTGAAGGACGTGGTACAGTGCGTCACAGCCTCAGCTCCCACACCCAGTGAGATACACAAGCGCCAGTTTCGAGTGGTGCCAGAGGAGTGAGAATCACTGCAGCAGACTCAGGATGCAGTTCAAGATGCTTCACTATTGAGCTCATGACCGTTAGATCCAGCAATGTCGGATGCGTCTGCCACAGAGAGAATAATACAAGAATCTCTGGCATGCTCTGGTAGCAGAACCCTGGACTATACCTCCTCTACCAACTAGTCTCCACTTGAAAGGTGCTCTTGATCTGTTTCAGTCTGAGCACCTGACTATGGGACACCAGATGGCTGAGCATCTCAAACTGCTATTCATGACCTAGGCACTTCCTGACTCATCACACTATAATGCTGAATATGCACGGCAGCACTTTGACTTGCAGATGTTTCATCCATCACCATGGCATCCCACTTGATACAGCTGCACTCCATGGCGCGTGTGCTGTGCAATCAAGGGACAATGGGAGTCTCATGTCATGGAATTGACTCCTGTTCTGATGACTCAAGCACCCAGAAGCATCTGTCATGAGGCGAGGTCTACAGAAGGACCAGCTACACACCAGTTAGAAGCCACACTGGCAAGGCTGGGGGGTTCCTGCTGGTTCAGCCCATGCTTTGGCAGTGACCAATACATAACCAGAATGCATAAGTACATGAACAGAGGAGACAAGGAGGGCTCCTGTGTATACGAAATGCTCTCTGGCAGTCATTTCCTGGCCATTAGAGTCTCAATGCTGTTGAACCAACAAGAAGAGAAGGAAATCAACAAGAAGCTCAGTCTCAATCTCCAAAAGAAAACTGGGTTCTCACTACACAATTGGGACAAATGTGGTGTGGATCTCCCAAAGATTACAAGGTTGCCTCTTAGTTTTCCTTTTCCAGAAGTTCTTATGAATGGAAAAATGCACACCTGATGAAGGCAAGACTACCAGTAATTAAATTCCACAGAAATGAAAGTTGGGGAGCTCATCGTAAAGAACTGTGTCTACCTGAAATGCTAGATGAGATTAAGGAGCGTTTGGAATGGGTGACAGAAGTTAACCACAATCACCAATGTCACCCCTTTAACCAGCTACAGAGGGGGGTTTGCAAGCTGCATTTTAGGGTAATAAATTTCTATTTTCCCTTGTCCTTTCTAATTCTACCCTCCACAGCAAAAGAAGACTTTAGAAGGATGTGACATACCTTTGATGTTTTGTCAGGTGACTCAAATTTATGTGTCTCCGTGTGCATTTTCAGAACATGAACTTTTCACCTAGACAAGGAAAAAATAGATGCTAGTTAGCAAACCACTAAATTCTAGATGGGGAACAACTTCTTTTGGCCCATCCAAGGCCTACTCTCACTTCTGTCTACCCTGCCTATGGCCCAGGATACTGACCTGGGTAGACTGTCTTCTGATTTCCAATTTGATGCAGCCAGTGGGACTCACTGGCAGATTGGAGAGAGACAGAGAAGAGATACCTAGATCTGTGGCTTCCCATCTTGCAGGTCACCAGGGCTTTTCACAATCCTTGTCAGCATCCCTCTCTCCACAGCTGCGTTCCCTGGACTCTGCTGCCCTATCTCTCTCCTCACCCTGAGGATCCTGGTGTGGTAACAGCCCACCATTGCTAGCCCTGGGGCCTCCCTATCCCTTCTTAGATTCCTAAATCCTGCCCACATATCCTATAAATAGTCCCTTTGTTAAATCCTCCTCCATGTTAGAGTGTGCCATCTGTTTCCTACCAGGACCTTCCCAGGGTTGCTCTCTCATTTATGTTTTTATGAGTTCCATTTCACACTTCACTGTTTTGTACCAAAATATTTGTCCCATATCTCACAATTAAGAGAGACACTTGGTGGTTGGAAAATATCTTGGTGTCTGATGAAGTTCAGCACTGTGCCAGGCATTGGACTGCCCCTAGGAGCCTAAAATGAGCAGAGAAGTCACCTCTGCCCAAGAGACGCTCACAGTATGGTGGAGAAGACAGTCACACCAATGTCAGCCACAGTAGAGCATAGGTTGTGTTATGCTAGAAATGGCCCAGAGATCCCTGGCAGCAGAATAAAGGAGCATCAGGCTCCAGCTAGAGGAGATGAAAACTGAGTAGCTTCAGAGGAGGGATGTCAAGGGCATGAGAAAGAAACCTGAGGGTGGAAGACCCCCGGAGGGCAGGAAGAAGACAGAGGAGAAAGCAGGGGCTTTGTGGGAGCAAAAGTCCTTTACAAAACACCCAGATCTAGGTGAACACTGTGTCACAGAGTCCACTGGGCGTCTCTGCCAAGCAAAACAAAGTGAAGAGTAGACGTGTGGGCTTTGTCACTCACTGTAACATCCTTCCCCAAATGTCAAGTATGGGTAGGGAATATCTCCAAATGCACTTTTTAACTTTTAATATTCAATTCCTTGTATCTTTCAAGCCTTTGCAGGAAACCTTAATTCTTGTGGCTCTTCGAACGAACCCAGAATATGAGAAATTGGTCACTTCTGTCTTAAGTGTTCTATGTAGGTTTCCCTGTAGATGCAATCTGTCACTAGCCTGGGAAAGTGGCCCGGGAACAGATAAATCAGCAAGGCAATAATTCTCCAGCAGTCTCACAAACCCACCTCAGCAGCCACGGGAGATAATGTGCAAAGAACGCCTGATAATTCTCTGGTTGTCACAGGCTCATGGGTGGACAGTGAGAGCAAAGACCAGGAGATATACGGAATATCACCAAAGGGCAGGAGTGTCGGCGTTGATAATGGCAGTTGTGTTGGGAGGGACATGGGGCTTGATGGAGAGCCATTTGTAAGAGGACCGTTTAATCTCCTGTCAGCCCATTATCATATTTTAAACAGCTTTAATCTGGTTTCATCACTCTGATTAAAACTGCTGACAAAGAGGGAAAGTGTTGCTTTACAAGATGACACATGGCCTGCAGTGTGGCTACGAGTTGGTTCTTTGGAGTCTATGTAATCAGAACAGAGCCTCATTTCCTCCCCAAGTGTAGACCTACAGGGTCAGATCTGCATCACATAGAGATAAATGCTTCCCAAACATTTTCAAATGCATCACCTCTGTGTTGCATAGGACCAACTTTGAAAAACACTACCTGATTTAAAGATACATGTTTTTACTTAGTACCACTCATGTCTCCAGGTATAGCGCTTCACGCTTGGAGAGCCTTTCTCATGCATTAATTTGCTCTATCTTTGCAAGGAAGCAAGGTGCAAGGGGTCCCATCCAACTGACCAGAGAACAGAGTATCAAAACGCATAGTAAATTTCCCAAATTTGAATAGCACCTCTCCTCCATTCCTCCTCCTCACTTCCTTCCCTCTCTTTATCTTTCTCCATATTTTTCATGGTCTTCATCTTCATGGTTGTCTTCATCTGCCTTTAACTGAATGGCTGCCATATACAATGCATCTCACAGCTAAGGTCTCATAACCACGAGCACCAATGAGGGAGTTGGGGAGGGGGGACGGGAAGGGAAGGGAAGGGAAAAGAAGAGTGGAGAGGACAGTTGAGGAGAAGGAGGAGGTCTACTTCTTTCAATGTACTCATACATGCATAGCTTTATCCCCTTATGCATATCCAGTTCACTGGCCTAAGGGATGCCCAGATAGCTGGTGAAACACAATTTCTGGGTAAGTCTGCAAGGGTATTTGGGGAAGAGACTGACGTTCAAATCACTAAACAGAGTAAAGATCCTCCCTCTCCAATGTGGTCAGGCACAATCCAATCTATTGAGGGACCAGTAAAATGAAAAGGCAGAAAAGGGCAATTTTCCTCTTCTCCTCCTGCTCCTCCTCTTTCTTCCTTCTTCTTCCTCCTTCTTCTTCCTCCTTCTTCTTCCTCTTTCTTCTTCCTCTTCTCTCTCTCTCTCTCTCTCTCTCTCTCTCTCTCTCTCTCTCTCTCTCTCTCTCTCTCTCTCTCTCTCTCTCTCTCTCTCCCCACCTCCCCCCAGCTGGCTATGTGAACTTTATATATAGCCTTTCTTCAAAATGCATATAATTAGAGACAGAAAGTGGAGGGAGGAGCTTGGAGATACACTCTTGGGGACACCTCAAGTAATAAAACAGATACAGTCCCTACCTCAGGAATGAAAGTAAGGAGGCAAAAGATAAGCATAAAAACAAGAAAAAAATAACTAAACTTCTAAGCAACTACTAATTTAAGAGAATCCAAAACTAACTTCAGAAGCAACAAGAGACTTGCAAAATGAAACTTGTTCAAAGAGTAGGTTCAAGTGTCCCGTCATTTGGGAGGTGAGCAGATGCAGGTGGAGAAGGTGCAATGGATCAGCAGTCTAGCCCCATGCTGCTCACACCCCATGACCAATTTCCCTCCAGAAAAAGCATGAAGAGTAGACCAGTGTTACCAGATGAGCCCTGGAAGAATTGGGAAGCAAGCAAACCCATCTTTAATCCTTCACCCTCTCTTCCTACACCTGCTCCCATTCCTGTGTCAATGCCCTTCACTGCATCCAGACCAGCTGTCAGCAAACCATCCTCAGAGGACAAAGACATCAGCCCACAAGAGTCAGAACTCCAGATGTTCAGAGCTGTTCCAATTAGCATCTGGTTCAAGTGACCTGATTCTTAGTTGTTTCTGTTGTTCTAGTACCTTCCTTGTCTCTTTCACAAGTTCATGTTGAGAACCAAGTCCCCACCATGGGAAGCATTTAAGATTCCCAAAGTGAGCCACCCACCCACCAACTGCTGATCTCTCCCACCTTTAACTCATGGTTTGTTTCAGAAGAGGAATGTTGCTCAAGCCTTTGCTAAGAGTCTGAGTTTCTTCTGCAGCAACCACAGCCCCCCAAACTGACAGCCTCTGAATTCAAGTGACTGCTGTACACTGACATCAGAGCTGTGTGACACACTGACCTTGACACTACTGATGCTCACTCAGAATTACAAATGATTTGCTTCGGTGATGGAAATAATTCAATATTGCTACACACTAAGCTAATCCCTTGCCTTCCCTGCATCAGCATTAAGTTTTACATCTAAAATTTCCAGTACCTGGAGAGATTGGCCAAGCTTCACAGTTACCATGGATACAGAGTTTGGGTTGGGAAATGCTGCCGTAAGCCAACAGGCAGTGGGACACAATGAATGAGTTTCTCCTGGGCTTGGGTCATCTGAAACAGGCCCCTTTGGTTCCACTGCAAGGAGCCAAGAGGGACCCACAGAATACTCCACAGAGAAGACTGCTGCATGGTTTGTTGGGTTTCTTTTTAGGACAACTGCAAGTTCAGTAGGGTTTCGCAGAAAGCCTCAGGGAATGGTAAAATAAATCTCTCCAAAAACATTGGTCACCCCAACCCCTTTCTTGCGACACTCTGAGCAGAGGATGGAGCTCCGTCCACAGCACCTGCTATTCCCGTTCTCCCGCCCTTCCCTTCACGGCTGCTTCCCAAGGAGCTAGTGCCTTGCAGCTTACTGAATACCAGGCATTGCTGTAGGATGGGCTGCAGTATGAGCACAGGTCCCAATTATGGGATGCCTTTTATGAGAATACCCCAAAGGGCTCTGATAATGACTATAAAATTGTGAAACACGCCATGGAACAGATTTAATTTTTAAAGCAGCTGAAAATATCTATTAATGATTTATCGTCATTATTCTTATCAGAGGTCTTTAGGAATGCTAATAAAATGACTGCACCTGTGATTATTTCCATCCAAGTGTTTCTTCATTGAATTCAATCTGATCTTATAGCATGTAATTGGCCAATCAAAATAATGTTCTGGAGGGAAAAATGTGAAATCGTTTCAGCCGAAGAATCACTGGCTTTGTCAAACGTCACCTCCCTGTCCTTCCACCACCTGCTCCCCTTACCTGTTCACTCAGCTTTGCTGTGCTGACAATTGTGTCCTGTCTAGACAACATTTACGTGATATACATCATGTGGAAATCTAATCTGGGTTCTTGTTAGACAAGACAGGCAGCTCTATGACTATCGTGTAACTTGCCGGATCCAAATCCTGTTTGGCTTGACAACTTCAGGGAGCTACACGCTCTCCTTCTGAATATGCTCACGGAAGCATGCCTCCCTAACTACTGCCAGCAGCCATCTTGTAAACACAAGGCAAGTCGATCCTAGGAAGGAAACCAATTTAGACAGGGCAGAGCTAAGACGATCCTGGAGAGAGACACAGAATTCTCAATGATCCGTGCCTAAAACCCAATCTGCATCTGGACACTCTTCCCAGTTACGTGGCTCAATAAATCAACTAAATCATTTAAATGAGTTCTACTTGAATGCTTTATTATTTGTTACCCAAAGAATCTTTGGTAGCTTCTACTCCCAGTGCCTGTTGCAACGCAAGGCCTGTGGGCAAGCTGTGGAAGTTGGGGTGGCAACTACGCAGCTCTGTGACAGGTTCTCCCCACAGACCACTTAGTGTGTTTCTGAAGGATGCTGCATAATTCAGGCCCCAGGAGACAGGAAGAGTTTGCCAGACACACTGCTTGCATTTGGGGGTGACACTGTCTCCTGTTGCTCTCCCTCCCACACCACCATATCTGAGTTCAGAAGAGCCCCAGGTAAGGACCAGGGCTATTACTAGAGGTGTCCTGTCTCTTGATGAGGCACAGGCTGGCCTCTGTCTCCCATGGTAGCTCTGGGTCCCTTGCTTCTCCACTCGTGCTCCCTCATCACTCCTGACACCCTGCTGTCTACCTACAGAATTCTTCAGACCCACTGCACACCTTCTGTGTCTCCAGAAGTTTGCTGTCCTTGTTGCCATGGGACAGCCTGTGACTCCTGGAAGCTCCCTGACCAGCCCAGCTATGGAGGGCCCATTCTTGACACAGTGCACCATACCTGCCTGCTGGAACACCGCCCACCTCTGCATGGGCCCAGCCCACCAGCAGGTCCACCCAACCCAGAGCCAGTCCACTTCCTGCTAAGCAGGCACTGCCAGTGTGAGGCCACGCTCCATAGTCACCAGCTACACACAGACAGAGTGCCAGCACCTGATCAGGAAGTGAGTCCAGGCCACACGCCCTCACCTAGCTGGTGACAAGTCCAGGCTGTCTAGCACTCCTCACAGTCCCTCCCTCGGTCCGTGGAAGCCTTTGCTTCCAGGAGAGCTGAGGTGCTGAGATATCCGAGGAGGAGGCAGGACCTACACTGCAGTCCTAGCTTTGACCTTGACCTGTGACCTTTGACAAGAGGGCCTTCTGTCTGGGAGGGCTCTGAAGCTCTCAGACCTCACAGTTCTCTGCTTTTTAGAGGAAAGACACCAGCAGCAGGGCAGCGGCCTTCTCCTCACCCGGTCTCGCTGTCCCGGCTCTGCTTTTATGGTGGCCATAAATATAAAACACAGGATCGGTGTTGCTTGGAGCATTGATCACCAAGGAGCCCTTCCTCAGTCACATTTCCATATTGCCCTTTTCCCTTCTCTCTGATTTCATAATCCGTAACTTTCCTGAGCACACCGCTCCCTTGGTATTCTTTGGTAAAATGTCAGCCCTGCGCACTGCTCAGAGCCTGTGTATCTGGTTTGACAGACACAGAGCAGAGAACACGGCCATAGACAGCCTTCAGGTAGAGGGCGCTTTCTCCTCTCCTGCTAGTGTCTGTGAGCCAGACACCATGTCCAGAGCCAGCAGGATAGAAAGCAGCTCTAATACAGGCAACAAGAGACCTGGAGCCTGCTGTGTGCCTTCCAGCAAATCAGGTAACCTCTCTGGTCCTCATGTCCAGAAAACAAGGTTGTGGACTCAGATTCTTTCTAAACCCCCTTCCAGCTTTTACATTCAATAACTCATGGTTTGCAAAGCCACAGACGTGTGGTCATTTTTGACTGATCTCATGAGTGACAATGAACTTGGCACATTAAGAAAAGCAGTCAAGAAGCCAGACCACTATCATCCTCCCGTGATGAGTTTGGAGATCCCAGTAAGGGAAAAGCTCCTTACTGCTTAATCCCATCTCTCCAACGGGCTAACCAAATCCTCTACCTAAATCTAATAAACTCAATGGGCTCTGGAGGGAGCTAGGAAACAGTCTCCCTCAGCCTGAAATGTGCACCTGTTTCTCAGGTGAGATGGTGACAGGCCATCTCTCCCAGCACTGTGGTCTCTTGGCAGGAGAAGCTCAAAGCAATCACACAGCAGTCAGACCTTATGGCTTAATGAGGTTGTGCCCACTGGTGGACACCATCTCCTCTGGAAGCCAGCAGAGTCCAGACCTGTGATCATGAAGCCAAATTTCCCAGGTAGGTCACCGGCAGGGAAGTAATGGGGAAATCCTGCTTTAACACTTGGTTGATAGACCTGGTTTTTTCTGACAATGATTGGGAGGCAACACGACCTATAATGCCACTCAATGGGTTAGTGCGTCTACTGGGTCCTGAAAGCTAGTGGCCATCTCATGGGGTATCGTACCCAAGCTGACATTGCAGCTGTTCTGTCAGACAAGGTAGCTTCTGGGTGACGAGTACAAGTAGGCTCATTGGAATATACCCAATACCCTTGCTGGGGAGTGAATCCTTCCATCTGAACCAACGTTACAGCTGATCTCTTATCAGCAGGCAAATACTCTGTAAACCCTTGGTCAGCTGGGGCTGGCTGAGACCATATATGCAAGGAAAGAAACACAAACAGAATATGGGACAATTCCAGTAAGATCAGCTGCTCCCCACCCCCATAGGTGGGAGCGGTCCAAGACAGCTTGTGACTGAGGATCTCTGGTCTCAAGGTTGGACCCATGTTGGCTTAGCATTTGTTTCTATTATCAACAGGATGGACATCACAGTGACTGTGGCTACATCAGCCTCAGTGAATGGGAGGCCATGCTCTTGGGCCGACATCTGGTCTCTATGTCAGCCACCATGGCCACTTTACACATCTGCTATAGTGCCAGCCCTAGGGCAGCCAATGACAAAGGCTGGTTGACTTCAAACAACCAAGTTCAGCCTACATCCTTGGTTGCCTAGTAACCTCTCTCTGATGAGCAAGGTAGTGTTGTAAAAGATCTTCACCCTTCATACCCACTGCCATTGGTCCATCCACATGTCTCTTCCCCAGAGCCTCTTGTCACAGATGTCCCCATTTGGCTCTTCCAGGGCTCTATCTTCTGAAATCATTTGTCTCTGTCTCTGAGTCCATATGCTCATTCTGGTTCTCCTTCCATCCAAAGTGGATGACCAGGGTGATACCAAAAGCTCTGAACATTGGAAGAATTTCCCCTTGTGTCTTTTTGGGCCAGTTCAGGTGAGAACAAATTAGCAGTGAACAAAGCTGAGGCTTTGTCTTTTCCCAGCAGGTGGTCCCATGAGGTGTTTCACCCTGCCCTATGATCTGAGAATGATGCCCTGTAGTGGGAGGCACTGGAGTTTGTACCACTTTGGACAGCTGCCTGGTGCCTCTGACCCCACTCATCACAAAGCATCACTCCCTCTCTCTCATGGTTGACCACTGCTGGTCTACCCAACCCATGACATGGCCAGGTGAGCCTAAATCAGCTCACGATGGCACAGTGTCAGCTAGATTGTCCTGGATGTCCCAAGGCCAGATGCTCCCTATCTACCAGGGCCCACTAGCACTCCAAGAACTATTTTTAGAAAATTTGCAATCCACGCATAGCTTTAGAGAAGAAGGAAATCTATATCCTAATCTTTCTAGTGAGATTTGCCTTAAATGCCACATGGTACTTTCCCAAGAGACACCCTTCAGTATCGCCATGTCCCCTGTCCTAGGCACAAGGACTGCCTATGTTATCATGTTTGGAGCTGAAATGTTCCTGTGTTGGGACAAGGGCAAAGCTGGAAGTCTTTCAATCGTCTATTACACAGGTCAGAATAATATTTCAGTGTAAAGTGTGCCTCTGGGACTAACAGGGGACATACTTTCCTCTTAGAGATGGAACATCCAAGGTGAAATCATGACCCTTTTTATTGAAGGGGATTGTCACCATGCCTTTCATCATCTGTGGGACTTAATTTTGCTGTCACTTCTCCTGGAAAAACAGTCTTCACTGTGGTGAGAAGGCTGTCTTGCAGGAGGACATCACAAGTGGGAAGCAGACCTCTGAACCATGGAGGATGAGACTTCTCCTTGAGCATGTGTATCTCACAGACTCCGATCATCTTTGATTCAGCGTGAACTCAATGCCATCTATAAAGTGAACCGAGGTGATGCTATGCAAGTTATTGGAGTAGTTCAGGTCCCTTCGGTTTCTTTGGGAAAATGAATGTAGCCTGTGTCAAGCCTACAGAGACACACTGCAATCCTCCTCCAGCAAACACTGAGTGTCTGACACTCCTGTCTGATAAGGATCAAGCATATCACCAGCACATCCCTCATCACTTTGGCAAATGAGACCTTTTCATCATCTGTGGGACTTAATTTTGCTGTCACTTCTCCTGGAAAAACAGTCTTCACTGTGGTGAGAAGGCTGTCTTGCAGGAGGACATCACATGATTCTATCACAACCCTTGTCACTGCACTAAATTGCTTATATTACCTGGTCTACCTTAAGGGTAAGACCTATGCCTGATTGGTAATTACATCTCCAGAATCTAGACATAGGAGATGAATAAATGTTTGTTGGTGCCATGATCCAAATGGTCTGAACTTCACTGGGCCATGGACCCTCTATACCCTCTTTGGATGTTGGTCTCAGCTCCCTTCCTACACTGTCCCCTCTGTGGTCTCCCATTCTCCTCCCCAACACAGGGCCAGCTGCTCAGGAAAGGCTCCCTGATCTAGTCAATACTTCAGATTATAGAAGTGTTATAGACTGAATGTGCTGTCATCCCAAAGCATTTGCCACTTAGAGGGGGTTCACAATGAGAGAGTCTCTCTAAGTGCTAGATTTCTCTGAAGAGTGAGCTATTTGAGGAAACAGTACAAGTCTTTCTATCACAATCCTTGGTTCACACCACCTATTGCTATCCCAAGTCGTACATGAGAGCACCCACTGGGAGCAGCAAGTCAGGTGTGTGATGCTGTTGACTTTGTCAGGACAGAGATTATTTGCTTCTGGGACTTGTATTTGTCACCTGTAAAATGAGCTAACAATAGTTTCTATCTCATCAGGTTGTTTGAAGAATTCAACTAGATAATGCATGTAACCAAACTTAAGACAATGCATGATACATAATGCTGTAATTGTCCCATGACAATTTTTACATGACAAACCATGGTCAAAAGCAGCGCACACCGAGAGCCTCTATTCTGGGCAACTCCAGCCAGTGTTCTGCACTGGTTCCCGGAAGGTTTGGAACACTGAGAGGCATGAGCCCTCCATCTTGCCGGTTGGTAGTTCCTGGTGACTCTGCACCAAGAAGCCTCTCTCCTGACCTGGGAGCACAGTGCTATTCATGCAGAGTGGATGGGGTCCCTTCCTGGCTCTCAGATGCAGAGCTTTTTAATGAGGAAAGATAAATCTTTCTACCACCATGATACCAGCTCCTACATTACTTGGATGAAAAATTCTGGTCTCATATTTATAGGCTTTTTTGTTTTATCATATTCCATTTGACTTTGAAGTGTGTTTTGACTATTTTATAAGAGACATCTCCTTTAAAAACTAAAATAATCACAATCCAAAAGTCACTCTAAATGCAGACTGGAAGATAGATATGTTTGGTCTATCTCTGTCTCCTTTTCTTTTTTTCCTTCTCTATAAATTCATCTCTCACTCTCAATAATTTATTTTCCTCCCAGAAAATATTTTACCCATCTCGTCAAAGTCTTTACATAATAGAAGGATTGGGACCACTGATTTCTCGTATACCAGAGCATTAAATATGCTTTTGACAAGGAAGCCCTGTGATGGTTAGTTTTGGGTGTCAACTTGACTGGGCTATAGGGTGCCAAGACATTTGGTAGAAAATAATTCTGGTGTGTCTGTGAGAGTGTTTCTGGATGACACTTGCATCTGTAGACTAAATAAAGCCAATTCCCCTCCATAGTGTGGATGGGCCTTGCAAAATTAAAAGGCCACACAGGACAAAAGGGCTGAATAATAACAAATTCTCCCTGCCTCGCTGCCTTCAAGGTGGACCATCCATTGTCCTTCCCCAGACTCGAACTCAAACTGTCACTCTTTCTGCATCTCAAGCCTGCCAGTCTGCCTCCAGCTCCTGCTTCTCAAGCCCTCACACTCAGACTGGAACTGCACGATGAGCTCTCTTGAGTCTCCAGCTTGCTGACTCAGCCTGCCAATCTTGGAACTTGTCAACCTTCATAATCAAACGCTTTTATAATAAATAATATTAAATTTAAATAATCTAATTACATTTAATTTAATAATTTAAATAAACAAATACATTGCATCCTGTGCATATTACATGTGTAATATATGTGACATATAAATTATAATATAGATAATGTATCCTACTGCTTCCACTTTTCCCTGGAGAACCCTAACACAAGCTTCTTGTATTTTGGTTGCTAGAGTCTCCTATATGAGGGCCAAGTTAGCCTGTTCTCTACTTCTAGAGTAGTGAAAAGCATCCTAACTGAGGCTAAGTGAACTGGGATCCCACCACCCCAACTCCCTCTTCTATGTTCCCCCTTCCCCACTGATATAAACATTGAGGGGGGCTGTCATTTGCATATCAAGTGAGTAAAATGCAGGTTTGCAGACTGTCTGGAAACCTTGATGCTCTTAGAGAGCCCTGAGAGCCATGCTTAATGTAATTTGTGTGTTGGGCTCACAAGTCACCTTCGGTCCTGTGACTGTCAATCAGCCCAGAACTCTGTGTTCAGTGTCGGGTATAACTTCTGCAATCCTGCTTTCCTGACAGATTCTCTCTTTTAGAATTCTGGCTACTCAGAGTTTCTAGGGCACCAAAGCCATCGGCATGGCCAATTCCCATGTGGCTAGCTTTCCTGAACCTCCTGTGGCTTCGTCTAGAGCAGGGAGGTTAAGTGTTCTGCGCTTTCCTTCTCCCAGGGTGATCACAGTCAGCAAAGAGATTCATGGTGGCCATTTTGGGCTCTTGTTGCATCGTTTGTCATGAAAATGAGGTATTAGAATTTCAGCGCCTAATATGCTTCATGAGTTATAGTAGAGAAGAGAGCTGCTCCTTTGGTATTTCCGATAATATGTAGCTTTGTCAAAGGCTGATGGCAAACGATCAGTTCAAAAGTGCCTTGGAAAAGCACACTCTTCATGTCAAATCGGCTTACATTGTGGAAAAAATTACAATCAGTCAAAATGGCATGTGGGGAGAGCACACAGAGTGGGAGAAAGCCATTGTCACCCTCAGGAAGCACTTGTAAGGTGACCCATGTGAATGATGAATGGAGCCCCTCCAAGGCCACTGGTGTGACAACAGCCTGACTGTGGCTTCCTAGCTATGGATTCCCTACCCAGCCTGGCACTCCCTGAGCCTGTCAAGCCTGGTTCTACGTGGAAGAAGAGGCACCGTGTAGATAGATCCATTTGGACATTCGCCACACAACATCCATTGCCAGAAAGGATCTTCTTACCTCAACACTGTGCGCAGAACAGTCACCATTAGGTCTACTTTTCAAGATCCATTTGGAGATAGATGTATTTAAATAAGTTAAACTTCCAATCCACCATGCATTTAGCAGTTTATAGAATTCATGTAGGGAGAAAAACTAGGTCCAATTGCTGAGAAGTCTAGGGAGAAACTTTTAATCCAACTCAAGAACACACATGACCAAGAACTCCCTGACAGTGACAATATTCCAACAATGGCCACAGCAGATGGAAAGTGGGACAAGGTGGATGCTAATGTTCCTTCTGAGCCAGATGTTCTACAAATTTATTATTAAGAAAAAGGAAACAAGGGCTCCTCTTCTTTGGACGGTGTATCAGTAATATTAATAGGTTGCTGGGCAGGAAACCTGGATCTGGTCCCGATTCTAGAGTCCCCTGGGTGAACCACATAGCTTCCCTAGAAGGGGCTCTTCTCAATCTCTAAGGGCCCTTACCATTCTGATAGGCTGGAATTCTCTGAGCCTGGGTAAAAAAGTGCCAACCTTTCTGATATCATTAGAGTGGCAGACTGATGACATACCACCAGAATGGCAAAGAGGGACCAAGTCTAGTAACAATTCAAATTGACTGGTAGTACATGCTTAGAACACCGTGTCAAAGAAGGGTCCTGAGGCCAAGTCCAAGACTACTGGAAGATACTTCCATAAATAATTAGACAAATCTGCCAAAGGGTTGGAGTAGGGAATGTTGACAATAAGCCATGACAATTTATCACCCCTGCAGTAGGACCCTTGAAAATTCAGCTTTTCTAGTTGCAACCATCACAAGTTGCCCTGAGGCACAGCCAGGGAGAGACAGTGGCCAGACAGAATGAGAAGCTGAGGACCTCTGGTGACAGGCAATAGGAGCCCCAAGGCCCCGGGGAATCCAGCTTCTCCCAACATTGCCCTCCTCTGCTTATCATGCTCAAAGTGATTCTTTCAACATTTCAATTGCATTTTATTCCATTTTGTGGGGAAATGACACATCTTGATTTGAAGATTTGTGATGATTTCTGGAAAACATCACTCACAAATGTTCAAGGATTAGTGGACAAAAGCTTCCCTACAGAACATGGATGTTTAACATATGGCCTGAAATAAGACACACAAAAGCACTTTCTGAGGTACAAAGCTGAAGCACTGCAGTGCATCATTAATATTGTTCGTAATCATTTACTCTCATCCCTTCAAAAATGGTACTTCAACTCAACCCACCCGAGCATGGGGAAGATGGGTAGGCATGAATTTTGGAAGGATCAGAGGGGGCTGGAGGAGTGGCTCAAGCAGTAGAGCACCTGCTTTGTAGGAACAGAGATAAATGTAGGATAAAATGAAAGAACTAAGAATCCCACTAAGGTGTCCCAGCCACCTTTTCATTGCCTTTCTCAGCTTCCTCTTTTTTTTAAACTCATTTTTTCTAAATTCCTAAAACAAGGCAAGGACTGAAAACAAAGAAATAGGCTTAATAAAGAGACAGCCAGGAGCTGTTTGTTCCTTAGAATGTCAAGTGGCTGTCACTGTTGGCAAAAGCAATTCTAGATGAACCTTGCCAGTGAAAACTCAATCGATAAGCCTCACTTAAGGCACCGAAGTGGTTGGCAGAGTCTGGAGTTTGATCGCATAGTAGGAAAATGGGCTTCAGCAACTAGGGTCACTGTTTTCCCAAAGACAAGTCATATTTGAAATGTCTTGAATTTGACTGATTTAAAACACTCCTGGCTCAAAACCTGCCTCTCAGCATGCATTTGTCAGGGGTTTCCAGAGAAACAACAAAAGAGGACACTGCTCACCAGGAAGTAGGGGAGACAGAGTCTAAGGAGTTGGGTCCCATGAGTGGGATGGCTGTCAGTTTGAAAACTAGACTAGGAACTACTTTCTTGGAGGAAACTTCCATTTTTTCTGTGTTACAAACTGAATGCTTATCCACCCCCCCGAAAAATCCATATGCTGAAGCCCTAATCACACAATATGATGGTGTTTGGAAAATGAAGTCTTGGGAGGTAGTTTCAGCTAGATGCCCTCGTGATGGGGCTAGCGCCCTTTAAGAGACACCACAGGCTGGTAAAGTGGCTTAAGTGGTAGAGTGGCTGCCTAACAAGTGTAAGGCCCTGAGTTCAAACCCCAGCACTGCAAAAAGAGACACCAGGGAGCTTGCTTTCCTACCATAGGAGGTCACAGTGAAAACACAGCCATCTGCAAACCAGGAGGAGAGACCTCACCAGGAACTGAGTCAGCCAGCACCATGATCTTGATCTTCTCACCTCCAGAACTTTGAGAATGCATGTCTATTTTTTAAGTCACTAGTCTATGGTGCTTTCTTATGGCAGCCTGAGAAGACTCACACATGCTCTATGGCCTTTGGACGGTGCCCACCATCAGAGAGGACAATCTCCTTTATTCAAGTGAAGGAGATTACTTTTGTAGATGTTAGCTAAATCTACAAGATACCCCCAGAGCAACCTCTAAATTAATGTTTGACTAAACAACTGGGTGCTAGAGCCCCATCAAGTTGACACATAACATTGACCAGCAGAAAGGGGCACCTAGAAAGGCTTGAAAGCAACATTGGTCCCTGCCCTGCAGGAAGGCTAAGCGGGAACCCAGCCAGAAAGGACTCTGCTGCAATTCCAGCTTCTCACCCTCTGTGGGAACGTTGGAAAATCTAATCCCTCCCAGAGAAGTAGTCAAGTTTCCACGCACCTAGGGTTATAAATGAATCAACAAAAGTGACAAGGATGATAGTGGTGGCCACCGAGTAACACCACAGTGTGTGCTGATGCAGTAGCTTGTGAACTGTGCTCACAACCACCAATGAGAAATATGCTACTATTGTCATTCCACATAATTTAAAATAAATACACACAGGCACACAAGATTTCCAAATGTGTCCAAGATGAGAGAGACAGTCGGCAGCTGAGGTGACTATGAACTCCTCTGGTCTCTCTCAGAGCCTGTGATCTGGCTCTCTCCTTCCCCTCCCCCATGCTCATTTTGTTCACCTTTGGAACAACTCCCTTGTGACCAATGCTGCCCGATCTGACACCCTATTCAGGCCACGTTGCTAGGTGGCTCTCCAGGGTCCTCAACTTCTCCTCTTATCCTTTTGAAAACAACCAGTCCTGAGCTTTATTGTCTCAAAACACTTCAGGGATACCTTAGCAAGCCATCTCAAGCAAAGATTTGTCAATAACTTTGACACATACCCTGACCTTCCAAGAATAATTTTCATGTCCAGAGAGACTTCCTGAAGCTATCATGCTTCATTATTCTTAAATAATGGAATTTCAGGTGCCATGGATCATGAGGGAGAGATCCTTGCAGAGGTACCCCGATCACATCCTACACTGGTGATTCCCCTTCTACACACACACACACACACACACTACACACATACAACACACACATGCACACTACACACACTACACACACCACACACACCACACACAACATACACACACAACACACACACTACAAGCACACTACACACACATACTACACACACTACGCACACACTACACACACATACTACAGACACTACGTGCTCACTACACACACACTACATGCACACTATACACACTACACACACAACACACACTACATGCACACTACACACACACTACACACACTGCACACACAATACACACACTATACACACTACACACACCGCACACACCACACACACACACACACACACACACACACACACTACACACACACACACCATCTTCCAGGCACAGCTTCTAAATCAAACCATATAACCTTCAGCCAAGTAGAGAGCAGTAACACCCTGACCAGGATTAACTCCAAATAAAGTCTAGGTTGGAGTGGTGAGGCAACATGGAATAGAGAAGAAAGCAGCATGGGGTAAAATTGGTTATAATGATCCAGTGAGCTTTCAACCTCTAATTAATACCACTGGACCTGCTTGATTCTCACCATGAATGCCATTGGCTCTGTAGTAGACAATGGACGGGGACAGGGCCTGCACAGATGCTCTCACTCTAATCCCTGGAACCTGTGAATGTATTGCCCTGTGTAGACGAGGGACTTTGCAGATGTGATTAAGATTTTGGATCTTAAAATGGGGCCATTATCCTGGATTTTCTCAACAGGCCCAGACTAATAACTGACTGGAGTCCAGAAGATGAGGCAGATGGAAGTGAAAGCTTTGGCAGGCTGAAGGACAGGCCACACCATCGCTGGCCCTGCAAGGTAGGGGCCATGTGTGAGGACCAGGAGCTGAGCATGACCCATGCTGGTGGCCAGCAAGGAAATAGAACATCAGCCCTACAACCACAAGGAACCCATCAGCAACCACCTGGAGGAGCTTGGAAATGGGCTCCTCCCCAGGGCCTCCAGAAAGGAACACAGTGCTGACACCATGATTTCAGCCTGGTGACACTCACATCAAATCTCTGACCCATGGAAACCATGAGAAAATAAATCTGTGTTGTCTTAAGCTGAGAAGTTTGTGGCAATTTGTTACAGCAGTAATAGAAACCAAACAGCTGAGCCCACATGGCCACTGGTAGCCCAGAGGCCCAGCATCAATGTGCAGTTTTCAGCTGCTCCTTCTCTGCCCTCTGGTCACGCTATGAAGAGAGCCTGCTGATCCCAGCTTTATTTAGTTCTTTAGGAGCGAGGATCCTACTGGGCTGCGTTCTCGCTTTCAAGATGGAAGTCCATTCCCTTGTGCTCAATTGCTCAGACCAAATCCCCTGATCTGCCAAATGTCTGGTCTTCTCTGTCATCCTAAATGCTCTCCTATCCCAGGTCTTGCAATTTTGATGAAGGCAGCTCCCTGATAATGGAGAGAGTGATGTCTTTAGTCCTAGAAGGCTACTTGGAGGAGGTTAATTTGGACTAGGAGCAAAGCTTGGAGGTCTGAGGAGGGCAAGATCTGCATGGGATATGGTATGAGCAAGTGTGCTGAAGCAGGTTGAGTGAGGTCGTGGTGCCAGGTGCGCTGCAGGAAGGAGACAGGTCCAGTGGATTTAGGAAGCTCCAAGCGTTCGGTGAGCAGAGCGGTCAGGAAGCTGCATTGGGCATGTGCACAGAAGGGGAGGCCATCAGAAAGAGACATCAATACAAGGCTTTGGAGGGTGTTATGGCTTGAATATAAACCCCACCTCCACCCCACCATGTTCAACCCTTGGTTCCCCAGCTGGTGCTGCTAGTTTTGGAGTCTCTGGAAACTTTCGGAGGTGGGGCCTAACTGGAGGAAGCAGGTTACTGGAGGCATGACTTTGAAGGTTATAACTGGTCGCCCATCCCTTCCTCCCTCTCCACTTCCTGTCTAACGCAAGTGAAGAATCACCTGTGTCACATGACCCACTGCCATGATGTTCTGCCCAAGTGCCTAGGGCTGAGCCACCGTGGACCGAACCCTCTGAAACCGCAAGCCAAATAAATCCTTCCTTCTTCAAGGTGTTCTCTTGGGTATTTTGGTCACAGCTAAGCAAAAGTAAATAATACAGAAGGGAAAACATTTGATGCGTGAAGGACTTCAGGTTCAAGGTGAGCAAACTGAATGTAACGGCACAGGAGAGACCTGTGGAAGAAAGGCAGAGAGGTAGGAAAAGATGACAGATGAAGAGGAAAACACATTATCTAAACGCCTACCAAACGCCAGGCATTGTGCTTTGTATAGTTTTCTAATTTAGTTCTCACCACAATGCTGCAAGGTCAGTAGAATTTTCCCTTAATGACAAGTAAAGAAAAGGCCCAGCTAAAATGACCCAAGCATTGTATGCACATATGAATAATAAAACAATAAAAAAAAGCACAAAAAAAAAGGCACAGCTATGTCTCCCAGCTCACAGAGACAAACCGCAATTCCACATGAGATGCTGAATCCATCCCACACAGAGCCCTCATCTTCCCACCTCTTCTCATACAAGCATAGAGTTAATACATGTGGAATCCAGAGCAACTCTGGCTGCAGAGAACGGTCCTTGTCATTTACCCTGTGTCTCTCTAATTCATTTTCATCAAAAGAAAAGTCTCCCTCCAAGAAGAGAAGTAATGGGCTAGGCAGCAAGGGCTAGGCCGCTCTGGGAGAGTGTCATCACATGCTCAAACACAGAAGAAAATGAGGCAGACATTTTCATCCTGGCAAATATTCAAGTGCGAGTCACCCACAGTTACTTCCCAGTCAAGTGCCAAAGACACTGAAGGTGTCACCCACTCCCTTACTCTGGTGCTTCCCCTTCCTTCCATCAGGAACCACATTGTTCCTGTGGCTACAGTGCAAGGCTTAACAAGACAGATTGCTTCTCCTTTTCCTAGGGGATTATTAAAGAATTCTGTCTCCAAGCCAGCAATTACACTATTAGCTAACAGCTTTATCCTTGGAAATAGTTCTCTTTTATCCCATACCTAACTTGTTCAATAATAGCAACTTTTAAGTCCTAGAAAGACTTCTTTTTTTATATATTGTACTTTACAGTAGCATGATTTGGGCAGGAACCATTGCAGTGCAGGGTATTTCTTGAGGATTAATGACAAGTTAGAAGGAATAGCTACAAGACTAAAAGCAACTAATCCATTCAATTCTTGTGTTCTTTTTCTTTTCCTCCTCCCCCAGCTTTGTTAAAGTAGAACTGACAAATCAAAACTGTATCACGTTTGCCTTGCATAGCACCTTTTGATATATGTATACATTGTGAAATGATTAAATCATGTTAACACATGCATTGCCTCAACATATTTGGGGAGGTGTGATGAGGACGTTTAATGTGGACTGTCAGCAATTTCCAAATGCACGGTACACTATTATTAGCTACAGTCCCTGTGCTCTGCGGTGGATCTCCAAACTCACTCCTGCCTAACTGGAACTTTCTACCCTTTCACCAACTCTCCCCCATTTCCACTCCACAAAATGGAGCCTAAAGCCCCATTTCCAGGGCTACTTTTTACCTTGTGCACCTAAGCCTCCAGGCATTCAGCTTCCTAAAGTGCTCAGTGGGGTTAATGGCAGCCCCAGCCTCACTGGAGCACTGAGTGAATGAGCAGGTGAGGCACCTGGAGCAACATGTACACACAGTGCTGTGTGTCCCTCATCAGAGTGATGTGCTCACCATCCCTAGGCAGGAGCAACCGGGCCGCACAGCTGGATCTCCACAGTGTCCTTCCAATACAACCTCTGCTTGCCGTGGTTTTTCTCTTTACTTTCCACTCATTTTCTGAATGATGCTGATAGGAACAGCTAAGGGTCATAGCTCAGAGAGTACAGGTCTGAAGCCAGAATGTTGACACTGAACTTCAGGACACTTGATAGATAAGAAGAATGTGAGGTCCAGTAAGATGGGGTGGCTGGTCCAAGTTCACACAGCTGGTGACTCAGTGAGGTCACTGGCTTAGAAGCCATACCTGCTGACTGCTGATGGGTGCTCAGTACCTCCCAAGGTAGGCCTGAGTCTTAAGTGCTGCAATGAAGGTAATTTCAAATCCTGAAGACTATGATGGGAGAGCAGCTGCTTGCCATGACTTCTGGAGACAGGACATGGCGGCCAGAGCACATCAGCTAAAGATGAACAGAAAAATGCTTTCTACAGACACCTGTTCTTGGGACTTCGATCCACCACCATGAGAGATGGACAGGTCTCCTATGAGTGCTTGGAGCTGAGGTCTGGGTGTATTATAGAACATCTTATAGTGTTTATAAGATGCTGGCCCATCCTTGGGGCTATCAGGGTGAGTTCTTGTCACCCATCACTCTCCATTGATCAAACCTTTCCCCAAGAACTGCCAAAGGGACTCCCGAGACACCAGATAGTGATGTACTGATGCCCAGAGACAGCTGATCTCACCCCTCCCCACAGCAGGTTAGGGCACAGTGCAGGTGTGAGTACCATGGCTGCCCACCCCACATGACTCCCCAGGTGTGGAATGGGATCCTTGCTCTTGCACTAGCTGTCTCCAGGCTCCCTCTACATGACCACATTCTCTTCCCCACCAAGTCACTAAAAGGTTTCCTACCCAAACTACCCTCGTGCTGGGCTGTCACCATATGCAAGTTACCAGACTAGCTGGCCTTCGGAGACATATAACTTAGCTGAATAAAAACTTGATATGCCATAGGAAGAGGAAGACACTGGTGAGTTGAATTAATTAAGCTAATTAACTTTATCAATGTTTGTTTCAGAATATTTTGTGTAAAGACCACTCCGTGTATTTTAAATTATCTTCTCTCTTCCCCTCCCTAGAGGTAAATGCCATGATGCTTTTCTGTGTATCTTCTAGTACATTGGTCATCTTTTTACTGTATGTATTTCTTCATGTGATTTTTAAAGTTACACAGATGTTACCAACTGTGCATATTACTCTACAATTTGATACATGTCAGCCTAACTCACACCTCTTAACTTCTATCTAAAATCCATGAAATGAACTGGGGGCTGGCATCTCACACCTATAATCCTAGCTACTTGGGAGGCTGAGATCATGAGGATCAAGGTTCAAGGCCAGGCCAGGCAAATACGTCACAAAATCCCATCTCCTAAGTAACCCAAGAAAAATGGACTTGGAGGTGTGACTCGAGCTGTAGAGAGACAGCTTTGCAAATGCAAAGCCCTGAGTTCAAACTCCAGCCCCACCAAAAAAAAAAATCCACCATATGAATGTTTTCCAAAAGTGAATTAAATCTTTTTGTTTGTGAGCATTTGACCATATAAAGCCATGTGCAATGCTTATTTTTCCCTATTCTTGCCCTAAATTGATAAACTTTTCTTTCACTCCTCACTTAGAAGTTTAGAAATAATACATCCTGTTCTCATTCTGCTGATGGTCCTCTTACACGTTCAGTAGCATGGTTAACAGTCTTAAGGCTGATCGATACATCTAGCTCCCCCAAAATGTAAATCCCTTAGAACTCATCTTTAATCTTCTGCTTCTATCTGCCATGGTTTTTGTTCAATGTCTTAATGCTACCTTTTTATTGTCAAATTATTCTTTTAAAAAAATAGACCATTAATAATATTTTTACATGTAAGGCAGAGATTTATCAGACTATTTTTGTGCCCCCTTGCTCCTTTATGGATTGTTAAGAAAATTCTTTTAACAAGAATTTATGAAGAGAAAACTTTCACATAGTTAGAAATGTCTCATTTGCGCCTGCTTTGAATCATAGTTTAGCTGAGTATAAAATCTAATGGAGAATGTTAGCACCAGCCCCTCAAAGGTATTGTTACTGAGTATATTGTTACACTCTTGAGTCTATTGCTGCTGATAAGAATTCTGCTTATAACCTAATTTTCCTTCCTCCATACAAGGATCTTCAATTTTCCTCTTTCCTTCAGTGATCTACAGGCTCACTGTGATGGACTTAGATGTGGACTGATCTTTTTAATCTGGTTTTGAACTTTGTGAGCTTCATCCATTTATAGCTCAGGCATTTCTTCAGTTCTGGAAAATACTCAGTAGTTATCTTTATCTATCTAAAGCTTTGCTGTTACACATTTCTTCTCCCCATTCTTTCCATCATGCCTTGTGGACACACGTTGTAGGAATGCATGCCTGGTAGATGTGCATCTGCCCTCCACATTCATGTTTACAGATGATAGTAGGTCTGTGCTACATTCAAGATGATTTCCTCAGCTCTATCTTCTAGCTTGCACACTGTTGTTTATTATTTACCTTTCCTGTCTGTCCTTCTAGTGAACAGTTGTAGCATTGAGATGTTTTGTTTCTATACAATGAAGACTTGCACACCCACATCTATTGCAACATTACTCACAATAATCAGGCTAAAGAAACAGCCCAGATGCCCTACAATGGATGGAGGGATGAATGAACTAAGAAAATGTGATATATTGCTGGGTGCAGGTGGCTCATGCCTGTAATCCTAGCTACTCAGGAGGCAGAGATAGGGAGGATCGCAGTTCAAAGCCAGGTTGGGCAAATGGTGCCTAAGACCCGATCTCAAAAATACCCATAACAAAAAAAAAAGGGTGGTGGAGTGGCTCAAGGTGTAGGCCCTGAGTTCAAACCCTAGTACCAAAAAAAAAAAAAAAAGAAAAAGAAAAAGAAAATTGATATATATATGTATATGTATATGTGTGTATAGATATATATATATAATATATATTCCACGGAATATTCAGCCATAAAGAAGAATGCAATTTTGTTGTTTGGATGGAACTGGAGAACATCACATTAAGTGAAGTAAACCAGGTTCAGAAAGGCAAAGGTCACATGTTTTCTCTCATTCGTGGAAGACAGATGCAAATACAAACAGAGCATTATCGTGTGTGTAGAATATGTTTCCAAAAGTGGGACTGTTAGAGGAGACTGAGGGAGGAGGAGAAGAAGAAAAGAATGGCAGGGAGTGAGTAATGTTGAAATACATCTCATCTGTGCAGGAACAAGACGCAACAGCTCCTGTTGGCTGAAGACAACTAGCAGTATAGTGGAGAGCTCATGACTCAATAAAGACATTAAGTTTACATTTCACTAAATACCACAGTCCCTGTGCATGTTTTTAAAAATAAATACACCAAGTATGGTGGTACACATTTGTAATCCCAGCTACTCAGGAGGCAGAGACAGGAGGATGGTGGTTCAAGGTCAGCATGATCTGAAAAACAAATTATAAAAAAAGGCTGGGGGTGTCGCTCCATGGCTCAAGTGGTAGAGCACTTGCAAGTGAGAACCCTGAGCTCAATCCCCAGTACCACACACACACACACACACACACACACACACACACACACACAAAAGATAAATATAAGCAAGATAGTTGTTCAGAGTAAGACAAAGTTTGGAGCCCATGCAAGAACACCTCAGCCCACAGGTTGGGAGAGCTGATTAGGATATCCTGAAGTCTACCATGGCCAGAGTTGGCCATGTACACCAGAGGCTAGAATTTCAGTAGCTTCACAGAGCAAGCTTTAAAGGGAGGCTTCCTTTTTCACAACATCAGTGATGCCAGCATTTACAGCCCACCTCCTTTCTCCAAGACAGGGGAGGGGATAAAAATGAATAAAAGAGAGAGCAGGGAATTGCTTCTGGGATGCCAAGCAGGAAGGAAGAGGGGGTGGTGGGGGCAACACTGAGGCATAGCCCAGTCTCATGAGGACAATTCTACCCCTTCTGCTGTGGGAGGTCAAGTCCCTGAGCACAGCTCTCCTGTGCGTGTACCCCTCCATTCACATCGCTCCGTGGCCTTCCCATCCTCTCCTCTCCCACCCACACTCCCATGTACACACTTGAGTGTACCCACAGACAACTCCTCACTATCCAGAGCTGCCTGGATGGGCTGCACCAAAGTAAAACTAACTACAGCCATTCATGAGCTGCTTATCATTCATGCCTAATTACCGATCAGTATAATAACCGTGGTGCGTGTAATTAATTACATGTTTGATTAGCTTTATTGTGAGTTTTCATTTCATATCAATCCTGAACTGGCCTGTGAACATGGCCATGACTGTCTAGAGGGCTGGGGTTACTGGCAGGAGGAAGGACTGAAACTCAGCAGTTACTCATCCGTTGGAACCAATGGGGAAGCAGATGACAGATGGCCAAACTAAACTTAACTGACTGACCCAAGGGTGTAAGGGTGGTTCTGGAGATGAGCAAAGCCAGTGGAAACCAGCACAAAGAGGGGACGGCAGTAAGGACAGAGCAGGAGCAAACTCAAGGTGAAGGAGAGGTTCAAATTCGGGCTGAATACAGCTGAAACACTTGGGCAGAAGGTGTGTGTTTAAGGTAACATTGGGTCCATGTTACAAACTTGGTATATTTGAAAAGCACTGGATCCGGCAGGTGTGCCCTAGAGAGCTAGAGTAAACATACCAGTGTCCACAACAGCAGCAGTCACCATAGCCAAAAGATGGCCATCAGTGAGCTGTGGTCCACCAGACAGTGGAATATGACACAGCCTTAAAAAGGGAGGGAATGCTAGTACACGCTGCAAAACAACTGATGTGAGGTCAAGTTCATAGAGACAGAGTACGGTGGTGGGGGTTGGGGTGGAGTTAGAGTTGAACAGGTGCAGGGTTTATTTTGCAGAATGACAAGATTCTGGCCCTGGGTGCTGGTGATGGCTGAGAGCACTGTGAGAGTGCTTGACACCACTGACTATGCACTTGAAAATGCCTAGTGTGGAAGTCTGAATGTCAGATGAGTCTTACCACAGCAAACAAAAACCCACGGCGAGTTTGGATGTGGGGAGTGAAGAGGCTAACAGCAGGCAAAGCACTCAATCATCCATGGGGTGTTCAGGCCAAACTGAGGGGCAGGGATGGGGGATTCATACCCAGTGGGCTGGTGTTTTCTCCAGACCGTTCCTCCTCTAGTCTCTCCTCCATGACAGTGAGGGTGGCCTGATGACCAGAAGTCACACTGCAGACCACAAGACTGGAGCCAGAGTCAGCTGCCAAAGAATGAATTTACTGCAGAAAAAAAAAAAAAGGCACCCAATGAAATCTGCAAAATAAACATCTTTGGATTGTTACGTAAAGAAATATTTTTAAATGTCTGTCAGTTCCTATCCTGAATTGCTTCAATTTTTAAGAGGTTTTATAAAAATACATATGTAAGGAATACTTAGCGTTCGTTATGCACTGGTAATTTGACAGAAGCTCAAACAGAGAGGTCAAAATCCTGGGGCCAGGCTGAGTTGAGCAGAGCGGCCACCGGCAGAGCCCATGCTGCCCCTAAGCGCCCTCTAGTGGCAGATGCACCCCATCACCAGGCCCACAGTGTGCAGGCCAGCCTAGCCTCTCCATGTGTCTTTTCCCTGCCTTTGGCAGCTGCTGTGAGGGTTTAGGTGGCAAGTGGCAAGAGTAATTAATCATCCCTGTGCACATCTTGATCACACTTTAATAAAATCATAAATCAATACTTCACACTGAGCCAGATCCCCAGAAGTCTCAGCCAGTGGCACAGGAACAGGAGCCAAGCCAGCAAGCATGTCAGAGCAGCTGGGGACAGCTGGGCATAGTTAAGGGTTCTTCTGATACCACCCCATAAGAAGAGTGCCTGGAATCCACCATGACACAGCAGATCCCTCGGCCTGGCTTCTCTGGGGTACTCAATGCTGAGCTGGACCTTGATGGCCTGGACTTCAGGTTACATGAGTTCTGAGCACCTGTGCAGCCACTCCTGTCCATGAAAGATGGACATCTACCCAGACCCCATAGTACACACCCACAGCCCCACCCTCCCAAGGCACCCTCCCTCTCAGCCCAGCAACTCACCTAACCCAGAAGCCCTGTTTCCCTGTCCTGGGGGATCCCAGGGAGCAGCAGTGTCCTGCTCTCCTGAGAATTTATTTCAATATCACCCTCCATTAATTTTGCCACAGAAATGCAAGCAGACTCACCTAAAAAAGATGCAGACTGGAAAAGCCAATTTTAGAAAAGCCAATTTGTCAGCTCTAGAAATATCCTCTTAAACACACACACACACACACACACCATTCCTTCATGTGTCCACCAGCAGATGGACTCTGCCTGGGAGTTGTGACATTTGTAGAAGAGATGGCTGCAGATTTTTCATTTGTCCTTGTCATTAGATCTTCCAAGGCCCTGTCTCTGTCCCCTCAAAAACAACTTCAAAAATATTTCAGTGATAATATAAGCTATATATATAAATTGAAAATAAATAAAATGCTCTACTTTTTTAAAGAAGGTATAATAAGAATATATAATAAAATGGAATGTTTCCTGTTTGGACATACATGTCTTCAAAAATAGCAATAAATTGAATGGTCTGTGTCTGAGAAATATGTAAGATGAATAAATGTGATTAGAGAAAAGTAGGAACAAAAGCCATTCCATACATCCATACAAGTTTTCCCATACATTTGGGGGGGGTGGGGGAGAGAGAGAAAGGTGGTAAGATTAAAAACCTTGAAAAGCACTCTCTTTAGAGCTGGTTGTGATGGCTTACACCAGGAATCCTAGCACCACAAAAGCAGAGGCCAGCCTGGGCCACATAGCAAGGCCCTGTCTCAAAATACCGAAACAAACAAGCACATAAAGCACCGTGCTTATGTATAAAATGGAGTTAGGTTCTGGGCTTAGCAGTTGTGGGCAAATTCACACCTTTATGAGCGAGGTTTTAAAGGGATGCAGAAAAAGAACAACTGTTTCTTGGGCGCGGTACCATCCTTCACAGAGGACATCCCTGGCCTTCTTCCTCCTGCTGCCCACAGTGGTCCCTTGTGTGACAATCAGAAACGTCCCCGTGAGTTTCCAGTCAACCCGCAGTGGGCAGTGTTAGCCTGGCCGTGAATCCCTGAGCTGCAGGGACACCAGAGAGGCTGACTTCCCTCCACTTCACGAGTTTGCATGTGAGTATCAGGGCATCCAAAGGGCTTGGAATGACAGGGGAACCCAGATTGTGGAAGAAAAGGGAGAGAAAGATCAAAGCTGAAGTGAGTTTGAGTGACCTGGAACGATGTACAGCCAGTGGCAGGCTGCAGTCAGAGCACAGGGGTTGGCTGCCTCTCCCCACAGTTCTGCAGTCAGGGACAGCACTCAAGACCCTCAGAATCAGCCTGACAACCGGCGGGAGTACTGACACCAACGAAATCAGGATGCTTTGAAAGCCTGTTGTGAAACACTGCCAGCCCACCACTCAGTACAGCCACAATGTAAATGGGGGAGAAAACAGGAAGAGAGTTTTAAGAAGGGGCGGATTCAGCTGCTGACGTTTTGATTGGGAATACATTTTGAGTTTAGGAATGATAATATTTAAGGACTACTTAGTCTATATTTTGCTTAGGAAAACAGAAATTAGAGCTGAACAATTCTCACTTTCTTCAGTCCTGGAGAACAGAGTGATTGCCTTAGTCCAATGCTTGGAGTAGTGGGTGCTGGGGGTTCTGTCCCTGCTCTACCCTTGTAGCTGAAAGAGGTATCTGGGAAACGGCAGGGTAGAGGGAGAAAGAGGAGGGCTAGGTGTACACTGTGACCTGGATAAAATAGCCCCCAAAGGCCTATGTGTCAAAGGCTTGGTTGCCAGCCTGTGACACTGTTGGAAGTGGTGGAGCCTTTAGAGGGTAGGGCCTGGTGGGCGGAAGTTAGGTGACTGGGGGCGCAGCCTCAAAGGGAACACTGGGACGTTGTTCTCTTCCTCTGTCTCTATTGCTTCCCATCTGCTGTGAGGTGAGCAAATTCCTTCATCACAAGCGCCCCTACAATGTGCTGCCCCACACAGTCTCCAAGACAATCTCCCTGCCAACCATGCACCGGAACCCCAAGAACTGTGGGCCAAAGAAAGCCTTCCTCTTTGTAATTGACTTGTCTTGGGTATTTGTCACAGCAGTGGAAAGCTGGCTAACAGTGTAGATGAAGCAGATCCCACCCTCCTGTTCACAGGACATGAAGACTGTCTTCTCCACCAAAGTCTAGTCAGGCACCTCTGAGCCTGCTCTCCAACTAGCCTCAGCTTTGGCAGATCAAAGCTGCAGACTGTGAACACAAATTATTTCAGCCGCACCCACCCCCACACTAAAAGACTTCAGCAAACACTGACAGTTTCCAGTGACTCAAGGCAGCATCTCTAACATGACCCTAGCCCTCCAAAGTGCCTGCCTAAGCAGTTCAAAGCTGCCAGGAGACTTGCCTTGGCTCCAGCCACTGGTGACAGTGGCTCCCATAGAGCAGCTACCTCAGGAGGCTCACAGTTACAAGTCCCGTCTCTCCACTTTGTGATACACACCTTCCACCACCCTGAATGTGCTGTCTGGCATTCTCTTTGAACTGTAGGCGTCCAGGGGAGTAATCCCATGCCTCCCAACCAGACGAGTACCTGGGCACCTCCCTCTAACCTGCACCCCAACCTCCTTTCACAGGCATCGTAGTTTGTCACCAGGTGACAGCTCAGTTCCCCTTCTCTTTAGAACACCTTCCCTCTGCCCAGTTCAGAGTAGACCTTGGCCCACACAGAGCAATGATTCTCTCTGAGTGATATCCAGCCTGGCCCCTGGAACCAATGTCCACCTTCACAGAGGACAGAACACCTGTGCTTTCCCAAGACCATATTCCTTCATGGAATTCATGGTTACTTTTTTCTTTCAATGCTGCCTGGCCCCACCGAAGGCTTTAAGGAAGTTCTGATGGCTGAATGTCTGAGGATTTATGTAAAGCTCATGGATCAAGGAAGGTAACAGGTGGACAGAAGCAACCTGCACTCCAACCACCATCTTCCCTCCATCCCTGGGCCCTGCCAGGCCAGGCAGTGCCCCAGCAGCAAGGCTCCCTCTGCATCGATCTGGAAGCCTGCAGGCCACAGAACTCCTGTGGCCCACACAGGAGCTGCTCCATAATGAAGCTCCCTTCACGTTCACATTCATCACTGTCTGGGAGTGGGGCCGCACTTAGCCATGGGAAGAATATTAAGTTAACAGGGACACATTAAGTGCTGGTGTAAATTAAAAGCCAAATCATTCTATAATCAAATAGTCATTATTCCAAAAGGAATTACTCACTGGGAACGCTTTTATCAGTATTTATTGCCCTATTATATTATAATGGGTTATTTAATAATAAAGAAATACATTATATTGATTAGAACCTAGCACTGGATTCAGACAAAATTGCAGAGGTCCTATGTATATTTTCATTCATCCTATAATTTATTCCTCACTGATGTGCTTTCATTTTGCCCTCATCTGCAAAATGAACAGTTAAGGACATACAGTTGTACTGACTCCCTGCCTGCCAGGAATAATGCACAGGGACTCAATGAACCAGTCTTCAGGTGGGTGTTGTTTTTTTCTATATGTATAGAAATTAAACATTCCTGTTTCAATGCATCTCCTTTGCTCTGGGGTTGGGAACAGGCAGTCCCTGCCTGTGACCCAGTGGGGAAGAAAGAACAGGCAGGCCATTGGGATTGTCCCTAGGGGGGAGGGAACAGTGGGAAGTGGAGGTAGAGAAGGAAGTGAGGAGCCCAGGAAGGAGGCAGGAAGCAAAAGACAGGAGACAATCCAAAAAGGAAGGGGAGAAGAGAAGATAGAGTATGGAAAAGGAAATAAAATTAGTGAGTCATATATTTAAAAACTTGTCAATTGTGAGTCAATAAAAACATAGGCTTTAAGATTCTCTTTGCTACTAGTTCAGGAAAGAAATCAACATATTTTATCAGTTTTCTGTGAAGTTAACCTTTTATTTTACCAGGCTGTAAGATATCTAGGTCTTAATCAATTGTTAATCAAACACAATTATTTCCCCCAAGAGACTCAGGTGATCTTCAGGTGCCCTTATTTGAAAATGCTTGGGCATGATATTCAAAGGGTGTGGAACCATGGTTTTGCTTATTTTCAAGTTTTGGACTAATTTTCCTATAAATCCTCCTAATTGAAAATTATAGCACCTTCACTGAGAATAAAACACCAGAGCTGTGCTGGTTTCCAGGCCCAGCACTCAGAGCAGGGTGCCCATCCCCTGCTTTCCTGAATAATCCACCACTTTTTCCATCCTCACCCCAAAAAAAATCTCTTCTGCAGAATTAACTTTACCCTGAGAGAGGTCTGGCCTCTGTCTCATCTCCTGGGAGGGCCTCCAAATCCTTACTCTCCCCCTAACAACAAGAGTATCCATGGACATGGTGGGCCCCTTGGACCACACCTGAGAGTTGATGCTAACCAGGGACTCAGGCTGGGGCTAACCTCACCACTGGTCTTAGGGAGGGAAGTGGCCATTAGAGAGTTAAAACTTTGAGCCCAAGATACCAGCCCAACCTCCAGGAAGAAAGGGGGACAGGAGATGCCACAAATCAATCAGTCATACCAAGGTGAGAAAGCCTAATAAAATCTCAATTTAAAGCCCAGGCAAGCTCCCTGATTGCCAATACACTTTTTATTTTCACAAGTCAATGCCAGGAAAGTAATAGAACCCTCCCAGCCTTCTTCATCTTATGTGTCCCTTCCTCTGATTGGGTCTAATTTGAATCTTTTGCTGTAATAAAACTTCCCTGAACTCTCTGAGTCATTCTAGTAAATTACTGAACCTAAAAGTGATTTGGGGACCTCAAATTTGTAACCAACTGCTTTGAGGAGAGAGTGGCCCCTGGGCCCCCAAATTGACAACTGGTGTGTCAGAAACTTGGGCAGTCATAGCAGTTGTAAAGGATGGTGCCATCAGTGTTGAGTTTGGCTATTTCTGAGTGCTTTTCTTCTTAGTTATCCTGTGCTACATAACAAGCTACCGCAAATTTCATAGCTTAACACTACATTTATGGTCCGTCATTTTCTGCCTGTAGGAATCCAGCACAATTTAGCTGGTTCCCTTTTTCAGGATCTCCCGGTAAGTTGCAATCATGTGAGGCTCTACTGCTGAGCTCACGTGGCTAGTGGCAGGATTCAGCCCCTCACAGGCTGGGAGAGAGTCTCACTTCTTTAATGGCTGCTGGCTGGAGGCCACCCTCAGTTCCCTGTCACATGGGTCTCTCTGGATGGCAGCTTGCTGCATCAAAGCCAGCCGAGGAGAGTCAAGAGAGTTGGCCAGCAGGACAGGAATTACAATGCCATGATTCTGTGGAGTGGAGGGGACACACAGCTATGAAACAGGACAACTGGGGCCTCTTTAGGTTCTGACCACCACACCTGCCATCACTAGGAATGCCCAGGGTTGAAAACGCTTTACTTATTTTAAGTTAAACTATGTTATCACCCCCCAGACTGCAGTTTATTCACTCAGTAACATCCACCCTTGCCACTCTCCCCATCCAACCCTTGACTCACCGCCCACAGATCTACAAAGAGAGCAGGGCTGAAAATTAGGCAGGAGACACGCTAGGCCTCAACCAGCTGGCTTTTATTTGTGCCCTTGAAGAGCCCCTGTCTCAGTGCTGAGAACATTAAGATTAATGGCTCGTGGTGGCTGCCCTTAACCAGCCCAAAATTCAGGCTTCATAACCAGAGACTGGCTCATTGCAGACATTGGGGAGTGACATAACGTGTTTTAGGAAGAGACTATGGGCAAGGATATGTAGGGTGGAGACAGAATTTTCAACTTTTCAACTTTTTGCAATTATTGGGACTCTCATTCCTTTAATCAAGCCACAGCACCTGAAGTCCCTGAAGCAAGGAGATCCATCAGCAGGAGCTGGACGGTAGAAAGAGCCAGTCATCCTCCATCATTTTCCCTGGGGAGCAGAAAGAGCAGGCCATGCCCGGAGCAGCAGGGTCCTCTCCTTTTCGGTCACCTTCCTTGATGCCACCACCCATCTGGCATTCCACAAGACAGCCACTCTCTAGAAAGACAGCAATGACTCAGTGCCACACTGGCTGCCAGGAGACCTGTGATCCATCCTCTTCTCCAAGGGTGGTTCTAATGATAAAACTGTTGGAACCAACTGGGAAAAAAGAGGTCATGGAGGCCTCCACCCTTGTCATACAAATAAGGAGGGATCCACGGTCACCAGTTTCTATCCTCCAGTTCTCCAGTCATGACTTACTCCCATGTTCATGACAGCAGATGGACCCTTTCCTTGGCCCTGGCTTCTCTGCTGTCTATATGATATCACATTTCTGGACCCCTCCGATGCATTCAGTTCCACATATAGCACCACTAAGGAATAAAGCACTGAAGAATGGCCCGCTGGCTGCAGCATTCCTGTCACTGTGAAGTGCCTTCAGCCCCCTTCAGAATGTGAATGACCACAGCCACCTTCAGTGTTCAGTCTCTCCAGCCTCCAGGAATCCCATACATGCTTGCCCAGTGAACCTGGACCTCCGTTTTTCAGCCAGAGTGAGGTCATTTTTCTCTCCACATGCCTCTTCCTCTTTCATTTTCCATCTGGTTCTTCCTTCCCTCCTGCTTCTTGCCACCAACTCGTCACACTATAGATATGGCAGGCTGAACTGGACCATTGTACTAAATTTTATATTTGTGATTTTTATATTGAAAACAGGGAAGGAAACTGTTCTAGAGTCATCTCTTTCTGAAACATCTTTGGTTCTTTTTACATGTAAAATAACTCCATTAATATTGTAAACAATGTTCTTAAAGACTTATCTATTCCCTGAAGCTGTTTCACATTCAAGCAAAAAGAAGGCTTCAATCCAGCTGCTGTCAGTCGGTACACAGGACTTTGCTATAAACTGTTTGGTCCACAGCTCTACACTGATGCTACCATTGGGACCAAAGCTTATTAAGAAACCCTTTGCCTCTGTGGCAGCAGAAAAGAGCCTAGAAGACCCTTTGTGTTTCAAGGAGAATCTAATTCATTTAATGACAACTAGTGCAAGACAAACAGAGAAAAAGACAGGAAGAGAGCAACCAAACATACTAACAGAAAAGTAGCAATAGCCAGAAACATGTGACCATGAAACAGTGGGAAATGAGGCCCAATATTTTGCTGCATCTTTTTTTTAAATCTTACAAATTCCTCTACTGAGGAAGAAAAGTGAGCAGATATGTGGTAACTTGGTGGAGAGTGAGGTAGTAAAGAAACAATGAAGCATGGACAAACTCGGGAAATCCATCAAAGAAATAAGTATGAACTTGGAAGGAGAACAGAGCAAACCACTTGTATATATTCTGACATAGACACTAAGTTATCTAGGGAGATGAAAATTATACAAGTGAACAGAATGAAAACAGACTGAATTTAAGAAAGCTAGAGAGAATGTGATACATGTAGAAAAGGGGAAAAGCAAGCCAAGGCATGCATAATTGAATTTTTTCAAAAGAAAATCAAAATAATGGAACAAATCAAATTTATAATTTAAGAACTCTTTCTTGAAATGAAAATTTGTGTAAACACACTTATAAGAAATCCAATGCACCAGGGAAAATGAGCCTGAAATTATTGACCTTATGACGTATGCTATTAAATTGTTGAACTCTGAAGGTACAAAAAGAGTCCTTTTGTGAAGTGAGACAAAAAGATAAAGCCATCTGTAAGGGGAAGAAATCAGGCTTGCTTCAGCAAAATTCAGAGCCAAAGATAATATAATGGTACATCCTCAAGTAAAGAGAAAGTCAAGTGTTTTCTATCTAGTCTTTCATTTATAAAGACTGAAGACAAAAGTTTTTAACAGAAAAGAATTCAAATAATACTGCTCTTATTACTCTTCCTTAGAGAAATTTCTAGAGTTCAAATTTCAGCTCACCTTTAGATTAACTCAGAAAACTAAAGCAAACAGGCTGAGGCAGAGGTTTACTTACATTTAACAGTAGAATAAAGTCTCAAACAAATGTGAGGCTTGGTGACAGGGCAGAATATAAATGTCATGTGCCCAGTGTAAGAATGATGTAGCAGATGGAACGAATGTGAAGGGAACAGAAAGGAAGACAGAAGACAGAAAGGGTGTGCTGGTTGCCTCAGTTGTAATAGCTGTGATGCAAAGAATATCAAAGCTAACAGATCTGATAACAAAAGCACAAACACAAACACAAAAAGAAGATAACATGACCTGTAGTTTGATAGAAAGGGAATGGAGATGAAATAAGAAATAAAGGAGAAACGAGGACGTAGAAGGCTAGGGGTATTCCATGCAGTTATGATAAACACCACCATGTGAACAAATGAGAATCTTCTTATCTGAAGAATTTCACAAAACAGGAAACCAAAACATATACAACACAGTAAAGGAGATTAAAAAAATAAATAACCGAATTGTCCATCAGTAGGAAAGTGGATAAGTTATAACATATTCATGCACTGAAATATACTTGGCAGAGATTTAAAAAAAAAATAAAGAGCAGCACACGAGTCTGACTCTCAGACATCGTTATACTGAGCGAAAGAAGCCAGACACAGCAGACTGTGAGCTCCATGTCCACTGGCATGACTTGCTAGCACAGACACAATTCTTCCAAGGTGGGAAAGGCAAGAGTAATTTCTCTTGTGCAAGAGATTGGAATAACTTATGAAAGACCTCAGGGAGCTCTTAGAGACTGGGAGCCTCATCGATGCAGACATTTGTGAAGAGTGCAGGCTTAAACTCTGGTGCACCTTGCATGATGTGAGGGGTATTTCTTGACCCCATCACCCTGTGTGAATGTCACCTGCAGACTCCTGTCCTCTGGTGATGGAACTGTTTTCATGCCACACCCAAAGACAGACAGCACCGAAGAGCACCACAGTCATTCCCACCTTAATATTTCCTTCCTGAAAAAAATAGTCATTTGGTGAGGGAAAACAGGGGGTAGGGAGTTCTTAGAGACAAGGGCAAAAGAGAGGGGACAACTGCTGGCCCCACCTCAGCTTCCTCAGAGAATGCATTCTGACCCATGAAAAAGGATTTAAACAATTAAGCCAAACTTGGCATAGTCACAATCTACTCATTTATTCATCACTGAAGCATTTGTTCACTCGACTTTTGTTGACCAACAAATACTTGTGTGCCTACCATGAGCCAAGCACTGTCATAAATATGGGAATGGGTGACAACCACAGCAGACACAGCTGTGTGCTCCAGCGGGCTCTGAAGTGTGGAAGGGGACTGCAGAAGGCAGCCATCACCAGCCATCACACAGATTAACTTAAGCTTGTGATTGTGACAGGTGAGATAAAACAGGTGGATGGAGCTGGGGAACCGAAATCTCTAAAATGTGTAGAAGCTAATGCCTGGCAGCAGAGGGGATGGCAGAAGCTAGACTAGTGGGTCCTTTGGGGCCATGCTGTGCCAAGCCATAGAGCCTGGCACAGGTTTGTCCACCTCTCAGTAGCTATAAAGTTCATGACTGGGAGTCTAACCTCAGTGGCTGACAGGTACAGAGAAGACAGCTATAGAGTCAGAACGCCTAGATTGCCGTCCATCTGCCTCTTAGTAGCCATTCAACCTTCAATCCCCTTAACACAAGCTTCAATCCCCTTATCTCCAAGCATGGACTATGCGCCTCATGCACCCTTGGGTGAAATAAGCTAGATAACGTGACAATACTCAGACTAGTCTCTGGGACAAAGTAGAAACTCAATGACTCTTCGTCTAATCTCAATAGCATCCTTCCAGCTAGTGGGATACTTCTCTTTTCCAGCCCACAGCCCTGCTCTCCACACCACTTCCTGTCATCAGATATCATTGCTTCTTTGATAGCTCCTCAGGATTAGCAGCTGTATTTTCACGCTAAGGACAAATAACTAGGGTGAGGTCCTCGCCCTGATCTACCACAGGCCTGCCTTTCTTTTAAAATGCACAATCTTTGTCCTAATATAGAGCTGCTCTCTTCTTTTTCCCTTAAAATGCTCTGCTCCTTCCCACCCGTGCTGAGTGAGACATCGCCAAGGGCTCACAAGTGTGTGACACTGTGTTTAGAACCATAGGAAATAGAAAAGAGATGTCAGAACAAGTCCCTGCCTCCAGAGAGCAAAATACACAGGGCATTGCTGGTGATCAACTAAATGTCAACGTGACGGTCCTGACTGACCTCATGGCATGGAGAAGGGAGAGTCCAGGATGAGCTGGTGGAGGGGGAGGCTGAGCAGAGCCAAGAAGTGGAGATGAGACTGGGTAACAGGAGATGGACTGACGTGAAGACGTTTGCAATGAGGCAGGGGCAAAGAGGGTGCGTGACTGCTCATTGTTGACGTGCAGTGAGAAGAGGACTTCACTCTAGATGAGGGGGACAGGGACATATAAAGAAGGGGATGGGAAGAGTGAGGCCGCATGCAGAAGTCTAGCAGGCTAGCCAGAAGCTTACTGGTTTCCTCTGTATCCATCCAAGAAGAAAATAGAGAGTCACAAACTGAAGCTAAATACATACATTCATACCACCTTCCCTTGGTACCCATGGCAGACTGCTCCAGGGCCCCATCAGACACCAAAGTCTGAGGATGCTCAACGTAAGAATGGGGTAGTATTTGCAGACAACCTGTGCACATCCTTCTCTGTACTTTAAATAACCTATAGATGACTTGTAATACCTACTACAGTGTTAATGCTGTGTAAATAATTGTTACCCAGTATTGTTTTGGGAATAATGGCAAGAAAATAGTCTGAATATGTTCACTACTCAATTTTTCTTCTAAATATTTCCCATGTGCTAGTGGTTGAGTCCATGTGCATGGAGGGCCAGTTGTATGGCTTATAGAGGAATGTTGAGTGGCTCCCCGATTTAAAGAAAGGGCTGAATGAACACACTGCAGGAAGACTGGCACAGAGGAGCTCCTGGACCCTGCAAAGGCCGAGCATTCACAGGTGCCTCATCAGGGCACCTCAGCCCTGGCAACCTTCAGTCTCTGTGGTCCTCACTCAGGATTCAAGTTCCCAGGGTACAATGTGATGCTTTCCCCAAATCAGTCAGTGAGAGAAGTAAGTATGTGGAGAGGACAAGAAGGCTCGGGAACAGGAGCCTTCCTCATGTTCTTCTTTCCAAAGAAGTCTTGCTAGAGCTGGAGAGATCCCCGGTTGAGGTTGGCACACCCTAGGCAAAGGCTCAGCTGAGTCATTTAGGCTGTTAAAAAGATGCTACTTCCTACAGCGGATTACTGCAGAGGGAAAAGCATGTGTGGGTGATGGAGGTGAGGGGCTAACATCCATGCCCAGAGTGAGTGTGAGCCTTTAAGACAAATCCATCTTGCTGTACACCTGCCCGTGGTCTTCTGGGAATCACCTGACACCCACCAGCCCAGAGGGCACCAAGAGTCCATATGATCACCCAGGACACAACCTCTTCCTCATCTCTGGGCCATTTCTCTCTTCAGGCTGCTGAGGACTATCTCTTGATGTCAGTGAATAACTTAGTCACGGTTAGACCTAATTGGTTTTGTCCAGAACTCAGAGCCCTGCTGGCTTCCCAGGCCTGAGCCTATCACCACCAGAGTGCCCAGTACAGCATCTCAGCAGAGGAAACCACGGCATTTCCAGTAATTCCTCATTCGGTAATGTCATTGCTTCCAATAAGTCATAAAAAGATTTTGCAATATGTCTAAGGGAATACTGAGAAACAGATATTTTCTAAGTAAGGCAGTAGTGAAGAGAGAGAGAGAGAAGGCAACAGACACAGAGGTACAAGAAGCAAAAATAACTTGCATTCACACAGAATCACGTATCATTCAAAGTGACAGAATGGATTAAATGTCCCCAGGTTCACACAGTTAACTTATTAGAAGAAATGGAACTGTCCTTTTTAAACTCAAAGTGCTACTGTCCTTCCCCTAGACCAGATGCCCCTGTGAAATTGCTACAACTTGGCTCATTCAGAATGGATAAAACATCTTTTTGTCCTGCTGTCTGCATTCTTCACTGAAAATGAGTCTGGCACCCCCTTCTCAAGGGCTCAGCAGAGACCCCATCTTCCATTCACAGCCTTGATCTCCCTGTGAGGAAGCAAGCATGCACTCATGGTGGAAGCAAGCACAAGCCCCGAGGTCCTGCAGGACAGTGCTCCAAGTAGCCTTAGACCAGCCCAGTTTTCCTTCACACTCCTGCAATGGACCACCTCATCTTCACTTGGAGTAAAACCGCCCCTGTGGCTGAAAACACTCCTTTAGAAAGCACATGACAAAGAAGAAGACGAGCCAAGATAAAGTATGCAGCTGTGCTTTAGTGACAGAAAATATTCTACTTTGTGAGGACATCCAAAGTGACCACTGGTGTAAACTAACAGCAGGAAGGACAGCCATCTCAGCATGAAGGAGCTCATCTTTCAATTCTGAACTGTTTCTGTGGTTACTGAAGTTCCCAATTTGTGTGGACTGATATTTTGTTTAAAGCATGATGGACTAAATCAAGCAGAGGCTCGAAGTTGTTCCAATATACAGGGAGTTGCAATCATGCTAACAATGATGACTGGCTTTCCATAGAGGGACAACAGACCTGTGATGTGAGAGGGAGGACAGGGGTGCTATGAATTTGTGTTACACAGCAGCATAAAGCTGCCACCAGGAGTTTTCCATCACAACAACAATTGGTTTGCACAAGGGCTTGTGGACAAATTACCCAAGTGAGAAGATGCACCTATGGTATTCCTCAGCAGTCACTCTTTGGACATTCTGATTTCCAATATTGAAGAAAGACCCCTGAAAATCCATAGACTGGCCCATGGTGCTTTTACAAAGGCAGCAACATGAATCTTTGGCACCTTGAAGCTGGGGGAGAGTGGAGGTACTCAGTCAAGGGGACAGCCCTGCCACTTTCAGCTTCTGCACCTCGTCGTTAGGTGCTCTTCTGCTACTATTTGTTGTCATAGGGGAATTTTATGAGGAAAATTGTGGCCAACATTTTTTGAGGATTAAGAGAGGTCTCAGGGAAATTTTAAGAGTATCTGTAAGTACTTGAATTTGTTCCAATTCAACCTTCATCTTCTAAAATTTGCTGAAAATTCCGTTATTAGTTCATAAGAAACCCCAACCTAGAAACAGCCACCACGCAGAGCTCTACAGAGCATTGAAAAGTCCAGGAGAGAGTCGAGTGGCCGGAACACGAATCAGACGATCACGGTCATGAGTTGCTTAACACTTTCACTGATATCCTCTTAGAGTGATACTTCCAGATCAATCTTCCTAAACAACAAAGGAACCACTTAACCTGAAGCAAAAAGCCTGATTTTCTGTTTTTAATAAGACTTCAAGAAGAATATTCTGGCTTTTAGAAAAATCGCTTTGATTAATAAGAAATTAATTTCATTTCTTCAACCAATATTTATTGATCATGGACTGTGCTTTAGGTGTTGCCTGGGGCATTGGAAGTGCCCCAGGACAGGAGTTTACATCGTCCAGAGAGAGGCCTGTGTCTTTACAGAGAGCTGTTTGCATCTCAGTGGGAAGTTGCAGGTCGGATCAGAGAGAGGGCTGGAAAAGCCTATTCCCGGTTCTTTAATCCTCTCCTCTTGCTTAAATTACTCTACAAACTAGCTGGTGAAGTGGCTCAGGTGGTAGAGCTCCTACCTAGCAAGGCCACCACAGCCACACTCATCAAACTCTGCATGCAGCACCCACACCTTCAGACCCTCCCACCCTAGACACTGATGCTGTCTCGGGCTCTGCTGCCACCACCATGACCTGGTTGTCTGCAATTGTTTCTGGGTCCCCAGTTCACACCTGGCACACACATGCACACCACACACAAGCAGGCATGCACTCACACACACTCACACATGTGTGCACCACACGCAGACGTGAGCCCTGACTGAGAAGAAGACTGTGAAATCAAATACCCAGCACTTTTAACTACCACAGAGAGAGGCAGGTTCTGCTTTCTTCAACACTTCTAAGAGATCTAAGAGAATTTCTGTTGCAGACCAGCCAGAAAGAGTGACTCTTCAAGTGGTTACTATTGTGATGATGCCCACTTGACAGGTGAAAAAACTGAGGTTCAGGGAGGTGAAGGAACTGCCCCAAATCACACTGTGACATAGGGCAGAGTTCCATCCTAACTTGGGTCTGCTGACTCAACAACACAGCCTACCCTGGAGTCAGCTGAGGAGCCTTGGATTGTCAGGTAGAACCCTGTAAGGCTTCCAGCTAGAAGAAAAGCCAAGGTTCCCATGGAGACCTGTAAGTCCCTTCTCTCTCGGACTTCATCTCCAGTGTTTTACCCATCTTGACTCCACTCCAGCCCCTGGACCCCCTTGCCATTGCTGGGGCAGGCAGCATGCCACCCTGGGGCCTTTGCCTTGCTCTTCCCCTGCTGGGCTGGTGCTCCCTGTCTGTTCACAGAGCTGGTTGCTCACTTCTCTGGATCTCTGTGCAGACATCCACTTCTAGCTCCCTGTTTAAAATGGCACCCTATTCACCCAGGCAGTCATTAAGAGATCTTCCTTGCTTTATCCAGAGTGCTTCTTGCCATAGAAACCCAATCATTATTTATATACTTAAGTCGTCTGTACCAAATAACTTACTTATTAGCCTAGTGTCGCTTACTTCCCGATGGCATGTGAGCTCTGTGCCCGGAGGGATTTGGGGCAGTTGCATTCAGCACTAGACACCGCCTGGCACATGGCAGCACTCACCAGAGAGCTGGTAGGTTTTGAGATGAAAATGAAGCCCTGGATGGCTACTGTCTGGCATCAGGAAGACCCCAGGGAGAAAGCAAAGGAGAAGCAGGAAGTGACCTTAGAAATCCACACCATAATCCAGGGAGAGCCAGAGCTAAATTCTTAAGTCTGGAGGGATATAAACTTTCTAAAGCCAAAACCCAAGAATGGATGAATCTTGTGGACTCCAGGCTGCACAGTTTGCATCTGAATGGGGTTTAGAGAGGCAGCAGCCCTGGAGAGGACAGGCCCTGTGTCATTCTAGGAGCACCAGAAAAAGCTTAAGGAAAGAGGGAGGGAGGAAGAACTGAAGGCACGGGTCTTTACAAAAATACATGTTATGGTTTGGATCCTAAATGGCCCTAAGGCTCCTGTGCTAAAAAGCTTGGTTATTGGCCTGTGGTGCTATTGGGAGGTGGCAGAACTTTTAGGAGGTGAGACCTAGTGAGAAGAAGTTAGGACACTGGAGGGTATATTGGGACCCTGGCCCCTCTCTCTCTCCCTCCCTCCTTCCTGACACCTGACACCATGAGGTGAGCAGCTTTATTCCACCCTGTGCTCCCACCTGATGTGTTTCTTCACAACAGGTCCAGAGCAACGGGGTCCAATAACCATGGACTGAAACTTCTGAAAGCACAGGCCAAATCCGACCTTCTTAGAAGTTGATTGCATCAGGTATTTTGTCCCAGTAGTAGAGTACCTGGGAGAATGGATAACTCACTTACCAAACAGACCAGGTTTGCTCCTCTCCTGAGCCACACAACACTAGTTAGTGTCCAGTATATGTCTTTAGTGATGATGTTTAAAAATTACATTTTAACAAACACTTCAGAGTTAGCAACAAGGCAGCCCCATGTTGCTGTGAGTTTTTCTGCCATTGTGACTGGCGTTGTGACTTTGGGGAAGCGCCTTTGTTCTCTCAACTTTAATTTTGTCATTTGAAAAAATGTATTAGGAAATAACGCCTTCCCCTCTTCTGGGGCGAGGCTGTTTTGGCCATACTGAGGTATGTCGAAGTGCTTTGTGAATTCATGAGATATGGGCACCAAAGCCCACAGTGTCTGTGTTGAAGCCCCAAGTCTCTCAGTACCTTCCGCTATAGTACTTTAGACTTTAAACATCCAGTTCATAGTCATGATCACTTTATTTAATCAAATTAAAGGTCAGGTGGCATTCTCATGAATAAAAGACCTGTTGAATCTCAGAGCGATGTTGAAGACTTTCCACATCTGCAGGTCACAGTGGGGGTGGTGGGTCATTAGGCAGGTTTGACAAAGTAAATCCATCATGGATGGCTTAGACTCAATTAGCAATCCATGGAGCACAGGTAGGTGCAGGGGTGCATATTTAGAGAATAAATTCAACTCTCTCCATTTCGATCTCACAGTCAGGTGAGGCCTGATGATTTCCACCCCGTGGCTCGTCATTCAACTGAAGGAGTCTTGCAAGGTCTTTGCAAGGGACCCGTCTGTGCAGTGTGGATCATGCTCTTTAGAGAGAATTCTCTGCCAAGTCTAACTGCACACATCATCCTGTCTTTCAAGTATGAGGCCTTTCCAAGTCTCATACTTGAAATCCAGAGAAGTCTCCTGCTTTCATTCCTCCCACCCTGTCCCCACCTTTCTGAGCTCTGTATGACAGACTGGCTGGCTGATGGATTGATCCACTCACTTAGAGCCAGAGACCTGATGAGGAAAGCACCGGTCCCCAAGCACATTCATGTTTCACCATTTAAAAGTTGACAGAAAAATGGACCCAGATGCAATTTCCAAGAGCTTTCACTTGGAAAGCAAATAGCCTATAAAAGCAATTTATTTTGTCAACCACAGTAATAGATATTGTGTATTAGCAGTTCATGGGGGGGGACATTATTTTCTTGTGACCTTTGTCAAGCCCGTTAGACTGGTGGCAAGTCCACAGCTGTTAAAGCACGGGGCTTTACACTGGTCCTGGCTGTTCCTGCCAGGATGACACTGTTTCACTTAAGTAGTCATCCCCTCAGTGACTGTGTCAGGGGAACAGTCTTAGCCTAGGATCCAGTTTCTGCAGGTGAGAGCAGAGTCACTGAAACCCACCTGTCCTGATCCTAGCTTCCTGCCCCCAGGCTCCCCTCAAACCTTTGCCAATTCATTTTCCCAATATTATTTTCTAAACACATAGATCACTCATGGACTGTCACTATCAGGCCTTTGCTGTGCATTCAAGGTCCCTACAATATGGTCACCCTCAGAATGTTCAACACTGCAATGACACAGGGGACAGGTCAGCTTCTGTCACATTAGCCTTGTCCCTGTGCCCCACGCTGCCCTCTGCTCCCACCTTCCATCTGCCTGGGAGTCCTCCCTCCCCTCTCTCCACCTCCCAAAATCACACAGAACCAGTTGGAGGTGTGAATGTGGCATACTGAGTCTCAGCACATCCTCCTCTGTACTGGAACCTCCATTTCCCAGAGTCCCTTGCCAGTGAGTCTCCTCTATGAAGCCTCCAAAGAGGAACTTGTACAGAATTCAGCAGACAACACAAAAAGAGAGTACCATTATTCCAGTTGCTTGGACACCACCAGACAATTACAAGTGGACTGTTGGTGTCCCCTCCCATTGGTGGCAGATTGAGATCATTAGCACCTCTGGGCATCCTCCCAAGAATCTCCCACTTTAATTCTATAGGAGGCCATGCACAGGAAATCAATGTGAGTCAATGCCCTGTATAGCTATCCTTATCTCAACCAGCAAAAACCCTTGTTCCTTCCTATTATTGCTTATACTCTCTCTACAACAAAATTAGAAATAAAGGCAAAATAGTTTCTGCTGGGTATTGACGGCGGGGAGAGGGAGGGGGCGGAGTGGGTGGTAAGGGAGGGGGTGGGGGCAGGGGGGAGAAATGAACCAAGCCTTATATGCACATATGAATAATAAAAGAAAAACGAAAAAAAAAATTCTATAGGAGGTAAGTTTTCCAGAAATGTCTGCATGTCTAGATTTCCTGAAAATAACCTCTCTGGTTGTCACTTCCTCAGCCTTCCAATGGCAGTTTAATACTATACTTCTTTACATCCATCCCTTCAGGACTAGAAAGGCTTCTCTCTTCTGGCTGATCCTAGCCCAAGAGTGTGGGGAAATGTTAACATTTTTAATAGCTAGCCCCAGAAATGCTTTTAGGAAAGGGAGTGACATTTGCTAAGGGAAAAGGATCTCTGGAAACATCTTTACTGTCCATGAGACACTGGGACCAAAGGTGCAGGTTGAACCCTGCCCTAGAGACTAGGACTGATGGAAGAGGAGCCTGGGAATGGCGCCAGAGCCAATACCCCTCCCCACAAACTCCAAATCTTCAGTGCTTTCTCATAGACGTGATAAAGAAGTGAACTCCACACACAGGATAACAGGGACAGAATGGAGCTGCAAGAGCCCAAGTCCAGGTATGGGCAGAAATCCTGGAGGACATGTTCCACTCAACCCCACCCTCAAGAAGTGGGAGCCTCCCAGGGTTCATGGTCCACCACCCAGCAATCCCCATGCTCTTCCCTCAGGGACCCATGCCGAGCCTTGGCCCCTGCCTGCTATCTAGCCTACCTGATCAATTATTCCATAGTACACGGGCTAACAAATTGCTGCCTCTGGAAATGACAGCTTAACCAAAGAAGAGTAAGTTTGAGGACAGGCATTTCAGGCTCAGCTTCAGCTGTTTGGTAGCAGGGGACTTTTCAGTATCCATATAGTCAAGTTGTAGAGACTGCTCTTAAGCATGGAGCAATGACAGTACAATGTAAAAAGAGACTGCGTTGGTGATGAAAGCCACTGATTTAAACCTAAACTCCAACGAACGCTGCTTATTCAGAAATGATCCTCTCCACATAGCCATACGCGTGGTCACACAGGTCCACTTTGTACATGGGCAAAAACATCCTTTCACCAGAAAGAAGCTCCTCATAGCTATTTGCCATGTAGATTCTCTTCTCTGAGAAGGTCTGTTCCCCTAGAATTTTCAATTACTTCTTTCATCTTGGTGGAACCAGGCCATTTCTGACTTCTTGCACTCCTGCTGACCTGAAGGAATGCAGGAAGGTGGATGTAAGTCATATCTGTGTCTCCAGAGCACCTGTCTTCCTGCACTGTGTTCTGTGGAAGATTTGCTGTACAACAGAGACTGCAGCTCGTGGCTCACATCTGTAATCCTAGCTACTTGGAGGCTGAGATTGAAAGGATTAATGTTTGAGGCCAGCCTGGGCAAAAAAAAAAAAGATGGTGAGCCACCCTCTCAAGAGAAAAAAGTTGGGCATAGTGGCACATACCTGTCACCCCAGTAATAGTGGAAGCTAAAATAAGAGGATCGATGTCCAGACCTTCCTGGGCAAAAGCAACACCCATCTCAAAAATAACCAGAAAAGAGAGGGCTGGAGGCATGGCTGAGACAGTGAAGTGTCTACTTAGCAAATACAAAGCCCTCAGTTCAAAATCCAGTACTGCTGAGATTGATTGATTGATTGATTGATTGAAATGAAAACTCAGGTGAGTTTGGAACATGCCACCTACCTGTCCTCCTTCTACAGATTTATATCAAGCCAGCCAAAAAGGACTGTAGACTCTGCAATAAGGAACCCCTTTTAAACTCCATCTCTCCTAATGACCTCTAACTTTTCTGAGGAACAAATCCCTTCTCAAAGAGTGCTATGGAGCAGTGATTCCCAGAATGCTGTTTGAGGGTCTCTGCCTTAGGGCAAACAGGACTAAGGTTTTGTGAGTCCCTGTCACCTGCCTCCCCAATATCTGGTGAATGCCTCTCTAGTGGAGGGGCCTCTTCTGCAGGCTGTAAAGCTATTCTCCATCTCCACAGGTGCAGGCAGCTTCTCCCACATCTGCAGACCAGGAAGCTGCCTTTAGACGAGGCACTTTTGCTTTGCTGGCTAATCTTCACTGTCAACTCGATTGGATTGAGAGGCATGTAGATTAGTAAAGCACACTTCCGGGTGTGTCTGGAAGGATGTTTCCAGAAAGAATTAACTAAGGGGTAAGACCCACCCTGAATGTGAGATGTGTCATCCCATAGGCTGGGGACCCAGATGGAATAAAAGGAGGAAAAGAAGGCCCATTAGAATAAACCATTCTCTCTCTCTCTGCTTCCTGTCCACCATGATCTGAGATGCTGTGCTCCACCATTCTCTGTCCACCATGATGGACTGACACTTCTGAAATCCTGAGCCAAAATAAATCCTTCCTCTTTCAAGTTGTTCCTCTCAGGTATTTGGTCACAGCAATGAAAAACTGACTAACATAAAAGTAGTAACAGATGAGGGACAGGGGTGTCACTGTTGTGACTAAACTTGAGCATGTGGTTTTTAAGCCTTTGGAACTGGTTTGCAGGAAGAGTTTGGATATGCAGACTAGAGAAGCCCTAGAATGCTATAAGCTCAGCTGGTGGGAACTCAGAAGGCCAGAATGCCAAAAGGAAGGTGGGCAGTAAAGTCTGTGCTCATGGGGTTTCAGATGGGAGCAAGGACTCTATTAGAAACTAGATTAGAGGTCATTTGGGCTGTATTCTGGCAAAGAATTTAGCTACATTTTGTCTGTGTCCTGAGACTTTGTGGGAGGCTGAGTTTAAAGGTGATGAACTCATTGATCTAGGAGAGGAAATTTAAAGGCAGTCCAGCATTCAGGCTGTGGCATGGTTATTGCCAACTAGTTTTAACCAGATTTACAATGAGACTGTGGAGCAAAAAGCAGAGCAGAAAGACTTGAAACGAGTTTGGTCAGAAAATTCCATGAATAGTTGGAGCTAGGGAAATCTTTCTGAAGAGATTAGTGCCATTAAAAAGAAGAGAACTAAGATTTCATCTCACCCCAGTTAGAATGGCCATCTTTAAGAGCAAAAACAATAACAAATGTTGTGGTGAGAATGCAGCGAAACAGGAAGCCTTATACACTGTTGGTAGGAATTCAGATTACTACAACCACTATGGAAAGCAGTATGGAGATTCCTTAAAAAAAACCAAAGCTAGAACTGCCAAATGATCCAGTAATACCACCTCTGGGCAGATATCCAAAGGAACATAAGTCAGGATACAGTAGAGACACCTGTACACCGATGTTCACTGCAGCACTAATCACAATCGCCAAGCTTTGGAAACAACCCAGGTGCCCTACAACTGAATGAATGGATCAAGAAAATGTGGATTTATATACACAATGGAGTTTTACTCAGCCGTAAGGAATAATGACATGTGGTGTAAAGGTGAATGGATGCAACTGGAGGACATCATGTTAAAGTGAAGCCAGCCAGGTTCAGAAAGACAAAGGCCACAGGTTTTCTCTCATACATGGAAGACAGACCCAAAAGATAAACACAAAAGCAAGCATGATCATATACAAACTCAGATGCGGAACATGTTTGTAACAGTGGAACTACTCTATGGAACTTGGGGAAAGAGGGAAAGGAAAAGAGTATGACAGCATTAGTAATATTACAAAATATAACATCTGTGAAGGTAGAGGATATAGGATATACATTGAAAGCTGTTGAAAAATGGGGGTTGGGAGGTAAAGGAGTAAGGGAGAATAATGGAAGGGGTTGAATGGACCAAAGTAAAGTACACATTGAGACACCCCTTTGAACATCCACTTAGAAATGAACAATGAAAGACAGGACTGGAAAATCAGTACAGTGAGGGGTGGGGGAGGTCCTTGTGGGAGGGGGAGGGTGAACGAGGGAGACTGAAGTGAGGGAATGTGGTTGATGAACTGCATATACCTACGCAAAATGGAACAATGAAGCCTCTTACAATTGCTTGAAGTGGGGTGGGGAGGAGGTCAAGAGGTGGGGGCTGCTAACCAATGTACAATATAAGCCTATTTGGAACTGTGGCAATGGATTCCCCCATACAACACATATGTCCTAATAAAAAATTTTAAATAATGTATGGCTGGATTCCAATAAAATGATATTCATGGACACTGAATAAAAAGAAGCCAAGTATTTTAAATTGGAACAACACAAAAGATACCTTGAGAGCATCTCAGGAATTGGCTGGACCCCACCATCTTAGATTCAAGGCTGTGAAAGAGTTAACTCATTTGGAAGACTTTCCCTTGAAAAGAAAATACCTGCAGGACACCCTGCTCCCACAGGGATGCCTAGGAAGATATTTCCCCAAGATTCACTCCCATGTTCTGTCATCTAAGCACTCAAAGGCTGCTACAGCCATGGCGCAAGGGAGCCTGTACCACTCAAGCTGGTGGCAAACCTCCATGTGATTATGGTTTGCAGGTATGCAAAATGCATGAGTTATGGGGTCATGGATGCTTCTATCCAGATTTCAAAAGAAGGCCTAGGAGGCCAGGCAATGTATGACAGGGTCAGGCTCTTAGAAAGCAATTTGTTAAGCTGTAGGGGTAAATCCTGAGCTGCAGAGGAGACCCCAGGATGTTGGAGATGCAAGGAACATGGACTATCTGCTGAGGAGAGCCATAGGCAATGAGTGGAGCCAGCCCAGGAAAGCCATGTGGGCTGAAAACAGCAAGACCATAGGGTTGGGGCTGCACACCTTTGAAAGCTCACGTCACACCACCACATAACCCAAATGCCAGCCGTGGAGCTATAGGCTTTAGTGTTTGGCCTGCTGGCTTTGCTCCAAGCCTTCCTTGCTATTCTCCTATTTCTCAATTTTAGAATGAGAATATTTATCCTGTGTCATTGTATCTTGGAAGTATGTAAATTGCTTCTTGATTTTTACAGGGCTTACAGCTAAGTGTTTGCCTTGAGTCTGTTAAGACTTTGGGGACTCTTAGAGATGGACTGGATGCATTTGCCTTATGAGATGGTCATGAGCCTTTGGGGGCCAAGGGAGGAATGGTATGGTTTGAATATGAAATGTCCCTCACAGTTTCATGTTTTGAATTCTTGGTCCCTAGCTGGTGACACTATTTTGAAAGGTGGTAAAGAAACTTTAGGAACTGGGCCTACCTGGAGAAGTTTCTACTTGGTCTCCTATTCTCTCTCTCATCTTTATCTATCTGTCTCTATCTCTCCTTCCTATCCATCATGAAGTGAGTAACCTGTACCTCACCAGAATCAATGAGTCAAGGTTATGAACTGAAACCTTTGCAGCTGTGAGCCTAAACAAATCCTTCCTCCCTTAAGTTGTGTTTTTCAGGTAGTTTGTCACAGCCACAAAAAGTTAACAAACATACAAGCCATCCTTTTACCTCTGACTTCCTCTCATCTCAAGAAGTCAACCTTCACCTTGAGACTATCAAGAAAATGAACAACCACCCAGAAGATTCAATGGCAGAGGTAACACTTTATACAGCACTGGGGAAGCCTCATTCTAAGAGCCTCATGTATGTTAATCTGCTTAATCCTGGTGGTAACCTTGTAAGGATATTAGACAGTTTAGGCTGCTATAAGAAAGAACCAAAAGCATGCAGGTCTGGATCAAGGAGCAGCCTCCCTGGCCTCCTCCTCAAACAAGCTCCATGGTCTGTGCCCTCATTCCCACTACCCCTGATCACATGTGAGACCCACACAGCCACAGAGGTTTCTACCAGTCTACAGGTGAAGCATGGCAACCGTCCCTTCCCAGGCTCATCTGTGGCCACCTACAATCTGGGCCGGCACCACCTGGGCTCCATGTCCAGCAATAGCTCTTACAGAAGTACTAAGAACCTTGGGGGAGCCATCGACCATCACTTGGATCTCCCCAAGTCTCACTCAGGTCACTCACTGATGAGCAGCTCAGCTTCTCCGTTAGGAAGTCCACCCTCTTGCTCATGGCCACAATTTTGGAGTCCCCTGCGCACTCAGCAGAATCCTCCCACACCCACGCCCACGCCAGGCCTCCAGTAGCATAGTTACCATAGATTCCTGGCTTGGGAATCCATGAGGAAGCAGTTTGCCAATGCTAGGCCCTCCATCCTGACCTGGTGGTACCTCCAGCCCAGCTTCCAAGGTGCTAGGACAGAGCCCTACCTGCCCATCCTACCCTGCAGACTAGGCAGCTTCAGCAAGCAACGCGTGACAGCAAGAAGAAAAGACCTTAAAAAATAAGACAGCTCTAATTAACCACCAAGGATGGACAAGGAGCAGATACAGGAGCAGATACAGGGCTGGATTTATTATTTAGCATCCATGCCAGGATCGAAAGGAAGTGATCCCTTTCCTGCCCATCACAAAGGGTCACAGCTGAACCTCTATCAACTAACAAGAGACAAGCTTAACAAATTTATTTGATCATAGTTTTTCACGCCTAGGAGCCTCCAAAATGAAGACCCAGAGGGCCGGGATAAACTCTCCATTTATTATTTATTTGCTTAGTTCATTGAAACATGGAGAGTGGAATAAAATATGATTGGACAAAAGTGGGTGGTCTAAAAGCAATGGACTGAGAAGGAAACCCAGCAAGGCTGGCCCCTCAGCCCAGCGTTCCTTCCTTCTGGGTGTGGGCAGAACCATCTCTGGAACCGGGTCTCATGAACTGTGAACAACACAAGATAGGTGTGAAGATTTCTCTACAGACAACTTTTACACAGAGAGATGGGGGTGGTTAGACTGATGTCTTTGGGTTTTATGACTGACTTTGGGAGACAGGGGTTCTGGTTTCTACAATCTACCTCGAAGAAGAGAAATTCTAGTTTCTATGGTTTGCCTCAGGCAAGAAGGAGGGGTTAGAGGCAGGAGGGCAAGAGAAAGTCACAGAGAGACCCGCTTCAAGGCTTCACTTAGGGTATCATTTTCTGAGCCCCAACAAGAAGCACCAATAGGATATTATAAAATTGTTATTCATAATTTGAGGAAAATTCTAAATTTAGAAGACTGACTTACACAAAATCCCTATCACCACCTTTGGTCTTGTCTCTTACCCTAGTAAAAGTTTCACACAGGAGTAAAAAATTTAAAAAAGAAATTGTGTGTGTGTGTGTGTGTGTGTGTGTGTGTGTGTGTAAAATCACTTTAAGCACAGTTCCTTTGGAATAATTTACCTAAATATCATTAACACAAAATGTGCAGAGTAGAATTTCAGTTTGGCATGAACACCAAGTCCTGAAGTAGCTCTGCAGGTAAGGTCTTCAGGGATCCATAGATACTTTGAGAATAGCAATGAGAGTTTACATTAAGACCAAATTATTAGCAAGTAACTGCTTCCGTGCAGACCACAAGTTAGTGTTCTAGTTGTGCTGAGAAGCTTTGAGGTTTAAGAAGCCTGCAGAGGAAGAGGCTCTGGAACTCCAGCCTTCTTCATAGCCTTAAAAATAATGAAAAGAGATTTACAGCTGCTAGGGTAGTTACTGTGGTCACCGTCTCTCAGCACAAAAGAGAATCCCAGGACCCAAAGAGTGCTGAAAAAAAGCATCCAGCCAAGTGGCCCGTGGGGATGGCTCATACCGTCTCCAAGGTACACCAGTGATAAAAGTGTACCCTGCGCAGTCCCTCAACCATCCCCTTCTTCCCCACGCCAGCAATGTGTCCTTACTGTAATTAGAATGACTAAAGAAACTCTACTCAAGGCCGAAGGATAGAAGGCAGGACGTGTGCTCTAAGATCTTCCATACAAGGCACCAATGCAGCACTGCTTGCCTTTTGTGCTGCCTCCAGCTGTGGAAAGGTGCTATTTAAACTGCTGCCTATGGACCGTCACCACCACCACCATCACTACAACCATCACCACTGCCACCATCACCATCATCACCACCACCACCACTACCATTATCACCACTACCACCATCACCTCCACCACCATCACTACCATCACCATCACCACCATCACCACCACCACCATCACCATCACCACCATCACCACCACCATCACCATCACCATCACCACCACCACCACCACCATCATCGTCACCACCACCATCATCATCATCCTAATCACCACCCCATATCCTGGGAGCTCATTAGAAATGCAGAACGAGGGGTTGGGTGTGTAATTCAGTGGTAAAATGCTTACAATAGCATGTGTGCGGCCCTGGGTTCTATCCCCAGTGTTATGAAAGAAAGAGAGCTCTTGTTCAAAAGTACTGCAGTACTGCAGAGACTGAGGCAGGAAAGTTGTTAAGCCCTGGGATAAACTAGGGAGAAAGTACTGAAGCACCTCAGGGGGGAGTCTGGCCTATGTGGCCAGCCATCTGTAATCCTAATTGCAACTTATCCTAAATTAGGCTCCTACTTGCCCACAGAGACCAGTGCCTCTCACAGTAGAGCTCCCAGGTTCTTGGGAAGGACATTCCTGGGTTGTAAAATCGGCAAGAGACAGGAAGAAGTTTTAGATCTCAAAGGATCAGAGGAAGGGTTTACAATTACAAGTCAGTCAAACCAAATGCGCTGAGAAAACGGGGCTCAGGGGCTCATCGAGGGAAGGAAAGTAGAGTTCAGTCCAGCCCAGGTGATAGTGAAGACCACCTGGGTCCTGGTTCCAGGTCCACAGAAACACTCTCTAGAGCGGGGGCCCAGGAATCCATATTTTAGCTAGCTGTCCAATGTTTCAAAGGTGCCACAATTCCAACTCTTCTCACTGGATTCTGCGAGCTAATAACCGGAGTAACTAGAAACCTTGTCTGTCAATTTACTAAGCTTAACAAATGTCAGTGGTCTCAGCTTGAGCTGTGACTGACAAATAAAAAATTGCATGTATTTCCAGCGCACAAGGTAGTGATGTGAAATGAGGACACTGTGGATCCCGCAATCAGGGTGCACATTCTATTGATCACATGGTTACCGTGGGTGTCTGTGCTGAGAACACTGGGGACCCAGGCTCTTAGCAAATTTCACACCTACAATCAGTACTGTTAGCTATGGTCTCGACTATTTGAATATTGCCACAGTGAACATGGGAATGTGGACATCTCTCCAGGAGCCTGATTTCCTTTCTTTTGGATATATACTTCAGCAGTGTGAAAGTAAAGTGCCTTTCCTCCCCATCGTAGGGGTTGTGGCCTACATTTTATATAATAAAAGACAGGCTAATGAGAGAAAAGCATGGTAAATTAATTTAATTAAAGCTTTATGTGACATGGAGTCTGCAGAAATGAAGATCCAAAGACTCAGGGAAAACAATGTTTATGTTCAGGTTTGACGAGGCAAGGACAGACAGAAATTTCTGTCATAGAAACATGACTACACAAAAGGGTCTTCTAATCTAATGGGAACAGGCTGGAGGGGGACCCAGAGGCCTGTCTGTTCAGTCTTCTCAGCCTCTCAGTGTCACAGTCCTTCCTCCTGGGTGCAGGGTAGGATCCCTCTAGAATGAGGGTCTTCTGGTCAGAAAAGGTAGGTCAAAGAATTTCCTTATGCCCAGCTCACATACAGAAAGTCAGGAGAAGGTTAGAGTAATATTTCTAGTTTCTATGGCCTGCCTTGGGGAAGAGAAATTCTGATTTCTAGGAGAGAAAGTAGGGAGGGAGACAGGAGGGCTCTGAGGCCTTCCAGAGTCCTTCACTTCAAAGTGCTCACCATGCCAATGTGCCATACTTACTGTGTTTCAGGCCCCAACATAGCCCAAATGTGGACTGTTTGGTCACATGATAGTTGCTAATTTTTAAGGGGTCTCTAAACTGTCTTCCATTGGGGCTGTCCTAATTGACATTCCCACAGTAGTGTACTCAGATTCACTTTGTTCTACATCCTGGTTGACAGTTGTTATTGTTTGTCCTTTCAGTAATAGCCATTGGAACAATTGTGAGGTGATAGCTCTTTGGTTTGGATTTGCATTTCCCTAATCAATAGTGAATTGAGCATCTTTTCATATACTTGTTGGTCATTTGTAGATCTTCCTTGAAAAATAAAATGTCTACTGAGTTCCTTTGTCCATGTCTTCATTGGGTTATTTGATTTTTTGGATTTGAGAGAAAAAGCACAAGCAACAAAATTTAAAATAAACAAGTGAGATTACTTCAGATTAAAAGCTTCTGCATAAAAAAGAAGACACACAGGCTGTTGGCATAGCTCAAGTGATAGGGCACCTAGCTAACAAGTGTGAGGCCCTGAGTTCAAACCCCAGGCCACCAAAAAAAAAAAAAAGAATTAGGCTAAAGATATAGCTCAGTGGCAGAGCTACCCAGAAGCCCTGGGTTCCATCCTCAGCACTGCAAATAAAAAGGCAACTTATGGAATGGGGAAAAAATACTTTTAAACCATATACCTGATGAGGGACTAACAGGCAAAATATATCAGAAATGCTTAGGACTCAGTAACACACGTCATTTTGATGAACTAGCTTCCCTTACAAATAAAGCAGGCCAAAAGAAAAAAAAACCCACTGTGATGTCTCCACATTAAGAAGCTAAAGCCCAACATGGAATTTAGAAGAGACCTGGAATTTTTGTCTGTTTTGTTTTCTTTCAGGGACAGCCCACCAAGAAAATTTACTATCATTCAAGCAGGAATTTTTCTCGGGACCCTGAATGCCCACACCTTGACGAAGCAATTCTTTTGCTTTAATGTTCTATATTGCCTTTAGTACATTAAGGGTATTACTTTCCCAAGTGCTACAGGGAGATGTTCTTTATAGGCCCAGTAAATCACAGGATAAGAACTAATTGAAACTTGCTTGCTATACCTTTGTGGGCTGAGTCTGGCAACAGGAAAGCAATCAGCCAGCAATTAAAATGCTAATTCAGGTCTCACCCCAGTTGGGTGCTCTTGCCAAAATGCAATGGGCTGCTCCAGCAGAATTCATAACAGCCAGCCTGCACCACACTTAATTTAGAAACCATCGATTTATCAAGACTGCAAATAACACGGTGGGAGACATTTTGCCAATGGAAAATCACAACAGCAACAAGAATAATAAAAGACTTGTTATGATGCAAACCAAAGCACTCTCAATGATCTGAGTGGACTCAGCTTGTTGTTCACGAATTAGTGCAAACCAGCGTCTTTGGTTCAGGTTCCCTAAGGCCTATTTCTTAGGGGCCCACCCAGGTAAAGCTATAGGTGCCACACACATAGATGAGGTATTCCTGGGATGGAACACACCTCAGTCCAAATCCTGACTCTGCCGCCTGCCAGCTCTTCATCTTTCACATGTTATTTCATTGCTATCTGCCTCCATTTCCTCTTCTGTATCATGAGGATATTGACAACACCTACCTCATAAAGTTGCAGGAGTAAAATACAATAATGTACACCAGTTAACACAGTACTAGTCAGGATGATTGCTGACTATCATTGTTATTAATCTCTGCAAACCCTCCCTGTCTCTGGTCCCCACTCTCACGCGCTCTGGGTTGCTGCCTTGCCTGCTCTCCCTTTGCTAATAGCTGTCCTTGGTTTGTCTCCTCCGCCATGGCTTCTTTGAGAACCTCAACTCCACTAGGCCCTCCTCACTGTCTGAGAGATCTCCCTTGGCACCTTGCTCCACAGACTACCCTGAAATCCTACGGCCTCACACCCAGCCCTGGCTGATTTTTCCCACTCCACTTCTGACAAACCAGAATTGTCTAGATACCTGGAGCTGAGAGTTCAATGACACATACTTGTCACCAGCTAGGAACTCTGGGCACATTGTTTGACCTCTCTCTCTCCCGGGTTTCCCATCTCTAAAGCAGAACCATAACTATGGCTCTTTCTACATTTGGGCTTGTCATAAAACTCAGATACTAGTACTATTTTTACACTGCCATTAGGTACTGATTTATTTCCCATTTATTCAGGAAGGTTCTGAGAGATGGAATGAAGCTGGACCAGTCATGGATTTGTCCCCTAACAGAGAAAATTCTGCATACTTTCCACCCAGACTTGTGACTTGATACCCTTCTTACCTTCTGTCCTCCACCAAGTCACCACCTTAGTGTTTCCTCCCTCTGGGGGACCTAAAAAGCCAAGTCTGTTTTAATTGGTATGATGGATGGTAGGATGTCAGAGCTGGCAGGAGCCAATGGAAAAGTATCTGTGAAACAGAGATGGGGACTGAGCACTGTTAGGAAAAACGCCGCTCTCGAAGAAAGCTCACGAGAAAACTCACGTCCATAGAGCAAGGTTTAATGGCAGGCCCAAACTGCCAGGCTGGCCAGGGAAAAGATGGCGCAGCCCAGAGCCTGGGCGAGCAGTGGCTTTTATAGAAGGGGGAGGGGAAGGAAGTTAGCGCATGCGCGGGAGTCTCTGGTAGGGGTGGGGCTGTCTTAGAGTGCGGGAATTTGTTTAAGGGCGGGGCTGCCATTTTGGCTGATTCACAAAATGGCGACATTATTCTTCTATCATTCCCCCATTTTTTCTTTAATAATGATGAGGGTAGGGGCTGAGGATCAGGAATTGGGGCGAAACATCGATCTCTTTAACTGCTTCCTGCTGGCAGGGGGCGTTGTGTGGGGCGGGATCCTCAGGCTCCTGTGGCGTCCTGGATGGGGCCTGCACAGTAGTTTTCAGGGCAGTTTTGGAGAGGTTGGTATCTCTGGAAGTACAACTGGTTAAACTTTTGATTAGCAAGAGCAGACATGCAGTATGATACGAGGGCGGAAGCTTAAGAATAGGAGAGCGAGAACACAGGCATTAGGATGGGCATTGGCCAGGAGAACCACTGTGAAATGTTGTTCCCTAGACAATTTTAAGAGTCCTCCAAGTACAGAGAGAGAAATGGGTGGCCATACATTATCTAAGACCCAAATAGGAATATTACAAGGAGCATAAAAAAGTGTCTGCTCAGGGACTACATACCTAGGGATCTAAATTCTGCAAAATCCTATAACTGCCAGGAAAGCTGTAAGCTGTCTTATGGTATGGGGGTTGGGAAATGGAAGATTGGGTTGATGCATTTAAGACTCAGGGAGTGAGTCTGTCCCTTTAAGGCCACACCTAGGTAGGTGACCTGTGGGAGGCAGGGGCTGTCAGGATTTAAATGTAACACTCTTGGGTAAAAGAGAGCTTTAGCTCATTATTTTATATAAATTAACACTTTTAACCTTTTAAATGTACCATATTCAGATAAAGTATAACATAACACTGTTACAAGGTGGTCATTTTAGACACATAAGCAAATATGTAAATGAACTCTGATTTAGTAGTACTTAAAGCTTGACAAGATCAGCAGAAAACACAAATAATTTCTTTGATAAAATCTTTCTCTGTAATGGTTTTTTGTAGATGTTATTCAGAGCAGAACAATATTAAGATAACCTTGTTATTTTATAGACATAGAGGATTTGATTTTAGTTTGACATGACCCTAAAAATTTTTTAGGCAACTCTTAGATTATATTTAACTTTATCACACACTGAAGTTTCTTATTATGCACTTTTAAAACTTACTTAGATCTTTATATAACATATTAAACCCTTTGATGGCTTGTTTTTATCCCTCCTATTTGAAACAATCTTTAGGATAAACCCTTTTTTACAAAATCCTTTCTCATCCAAAAAACCATTCCTTTTCTCTTTAACTTCCCAAAAAATACATTTATTACCTATCTATATCCTTTCCAGTTGTTTACTTTGTAACTTGTATTTTAAAATTAACTTTTATAAGAATTTTAAATTTATTATAGGGGCTGGAGCAACTAATTAGTAGCCCTTATTGTTTTTAGGAATAGGCATAAGGCCTCATGTCCCTTAGGCTTGAGGGGATATTGTTTTAGGTGTGGAAACTGTGAGGAATTTGAGTTTTATTTGAATAGGGAGGGCCATCCTGGCTCACCCTACAGTCATCCCATCAGTCCACAATGTGGAATCTCTTTGTTCCTAAAGGAGGGGGCAGCAGAGATAGCTGCCTGGGGGGAGGAGAATTTAAGCTCTTAATTGAGATAGTAAATCCTGTCCCAGCAGTGTCACTGGAGTTTTAGGTACTATGAGGAAAGAGTGACAGAAGAGCAGGTCTCCCCAAGAGCAGGCCAGAGGCCAGGTAAACTAGCGCTCTAGGGGCTGGCCAGATTTGCCCCGAACGATAACTTTTGTCATTGGATCAGGGACCAGGAGAAAAAGGTAAAACAGAGAAACGGGCTCCACTGTCTAGGAGAAAAATGGCCTTTTGTTTTTTTGCCATTATGGCTCCTCAACACTGATGCCAAGAAGTGGAATGTGGACAGGAGGCTTGGACCCATCAATCCATAGGAGGAGGCACCTCACCTTCCATCTGGTGACGGGGCACTTAGACCTTCAGTGGTTACCCTTGCAGAGGGCAGGGTCCTGGTTGGGGGCGGGGCTGTCTCCCGGGCTGTCCCCCCTTAAGCATTCTCTGCAGAAGTGCCCCTCCTGTCCACCACGGTAGCAAGTTCAGGATATAGGCCCCAGTCGGGTGGGGCCCTCTCTGAGAGCAGCAATGAGGCCATGGTGTCTCTTATCTTTTTCTCTCCTGTTAGTAAGGTCCTGGACATACAAATGTAGCCATAAATACAGACATGGCTAGCTGGATTACTTGGTTCAATGACTTTTCCTTCAGCCACAGTCTGAGTTTTTTTATGAATATCTGGGGCTGACTGTTAGAAATTTATCTTTGAGGAGAACCTCTCTCACCTGTGACTCTGAGCCCACCGTGGTATGCTTTCTGATAGGTTGTTGCTGTAAAGTAAAGTTGTTATTTTACATTGACACCTGACACTCTGGAGAGCAGGTCTCTGAACTGTTCTGGGCCTCAGTTTCCTCGTTTGAAGAATGAGGGATCTGGTCTAGGTTAAACTATGTTTTTCCACTATGAGATGGCTGAAGTGACATTAATGCCACTTATCTTCTTTACCATTTTTTTTAAGTAATGCTGGGGAATTGAACCCAGGGCTTGCACATGCTGGGCAGACATTCTCCCATTGAGCTACTTCCACAGCCCCAAATATTATTATTTCTTACTTTGGCTGTACTGGGCTTGAACTCAGGACTTTCTGCTTGTAAAGCGGCACTCTACTGCTTGAGCCATATAATCATTTCCAACCTGAGTGGCCTGGGCCTGAACCCATTGCTTTTCTAATGAGATAAGAGTCTGGTCTAGTAGAAGCAAAATATCCTTTCATGTCAGTTGAAAGGTTTGGATCACAGAGTTAAAGGCTTGAATGTATTTGTCTGGGCATCAGTACAGCTGTTTAGATGTTTTTAAATTTCCCTTAGATCTGATAACTGGAAGGGGACATACGATTTGTCCTCTTCCTACCATTGCCTGTTGGAGAGGGAAGCACTCATTAAGAGGTTCTGAGTACTGGGGTGACTTAGAAGGTAGAAATTTGTATAGGGGACCTGTTTACTTTTTTACTTTTATAGAAAAGGTCTAATTGGAGTATGGTACTGTAATTTAAGGAACCCTGTGAAGGCCACTTCTCTTGGTCACCCAAGGCATACTGAGGCCGACCTCAGTACAAAGCTTCCAACATCTACCAGCCAAAGACTGGAAGATGCAGGTCCCATCTGGAAAAAACAAAACGTTAGGATCCTGTCTTTTAGCTAACAGCAGGCAGCCTCTTTAATAAAGGCTACCTTTTTAACAAGGAAATCATTTGCAAAGTTAGAGAAGGGCATTCAGAGGGCATTTCAGGCCAATAACAGTACCATATGGGACAACTAGTGTTAATATTTGGAGGGAAAAATTTATGCTGAGGCCAAAGTTATAGAAAATTCTAAATGAGAAATTTAGAGACCACAGTAATACCTATTTTGTTATTTTTGGAACTATAACCTTGACCTAACAATTGGCTTACAAGGGCTGGGTCTGATGCCCTGAGTTGTGAGGTGGGGCTAGGAGCAGGACTTGTGCAAGGTGCCACTCCCTCCACACACACCTGGGACAAATGACCCTGACTGCCTAGGCCTGATCCTGCAGCCTGTCACCCCTCCCCCTTCCTGTGTACTCTGCGTGCGTTTATTCTAGGGGAAGTGGTAGCAGGCCTCAGCCATCGCCATGTGTGGCTGGTGGCCAGGATTTGCTGGGTCCTCTCTATGGATTTTCTTAGCTATGGCAGGCATTTTTGCTGTGTCCAGGAGCCGGCATCCTGTGCACAGGTGTGCCTGTTTGCTTTCCCTCCTCCCCTTGTGGAGGCGGAGTTAGAGCGTAAGCGTGGCAGCTGCAGGTTTTTGCAAGCGCTTTTGTAAAGCAGCTGATTTAAAGTTACGTTAGACTGAGAGGCCTGGCAAACTAGTTGGAATAACTTAAGTCATAAGGTACCGTGCTACAGGTTTTTCATGGGAGGCAGGGTCCCAGTAAGCCCAGGGAGGGGAAGGCAGACAGAGACAAAGGACACATGGTGAGACCATGATGGAGGCAGAAAGGTGTGCTGACATCTTTGGTAAGGGAGGGGAAGCCTGGAGGCATGACACACGCTTAGGGGATTAGCCATCACCTGTGTCTCTAGGTTGCTCCCATTGATTGGTACTGAAGGCTTTCAGGAAACGAAACCTCCACTCTCCAGTCACTGAATAAACCATGAGCTCTCTCAGAGCTGGAATCGCCTGGAGGTCAGAATTGGCAAGGAGTGGCTTGCTTAACTCCATGACTGGGAAAGTTTTTTAGGAAGATAGGAGGAGATAGGTATGGTAAGCAGTGCAAGAAGTCTGCTTACATGGGGAAGGAGGAGGTATGGGAGAGGAATTGGCTGATTTAGAAACCGGTTTACAGGCTAATAGAATCTGCGCAGGGGAACAGAAAGTACAGAGGGAGGGTTTGATGCAGAGATAGGGAAAGGATTGGACGTAGCAAAGTTCCTTCCATTTACCAGTACGCTCACAGAGATTGTATAAATCCCTTAAAATATTGAGATTGAAAGTGCCATTAAGTGGCCATTTGGAGGCATCGTCCAATGGATATTGGGGCCAGGCCTGATTACAGAGAAAAATGAGCTTTCGTGGCTTAAGATCAGGCGTTAGGCAGAGGGGCCCAAGATTGGCCAGGAGACATCCCATTGGGGAGTCTAAAGGAATTTGGGACGGTCCAACTCCCCTGGTGAAGGCCTGACCTGAGGAGAGATATGGCGGGTGTCCCCGAAATATCAGGTCCTCAGGAGAGAGAGAGAGAAATGTGGAAAACAACCCCCAGAAGGAACGTCTTCACTACCAGTGGGTCCACAGTCCCAAGTGGGGAGCCCAGTTTTCCCCGGGACAAGAGCGAGCTGCAACCTAGCGCTAGGGTTTTCGAGGAAATGAGAGAGCGACCATAGCTCAGCGGGCAAGGAGGACTCACCAGGGAGAGAGGACCTTAAGGGAAGATTGGCCTGTGGTGGATGGCGGGTGGAGGAACCTCCCTGTGAGCTAGTGAGAGAGTGGCGCTTTCTAGGATCGGGGGTCCCAGTGAAGCAGCTTAAATCCCGGAGGAAAGCCGGGACGGCAAGTTCAGTGCCGGGAACTCAACCCGATCCCGGGTTTCGGCACCAAATGTTAGGAAAAACGCCGCTCTCAAAGAAAGCTCACGAGAAAACTCACGTCCATAGAGCAAGGTTTAATGGCAGGCCCAAACTGCCAGGCTGGCCAGGGAAAAGATGGCGCAGCCCAGAGCCTGGGCGAGCAGTGGCTTTTATAGAAGGGGGAGGGGAAGGAAGTTAGCGCATGCGCGGGAGTCTCTGGTAGGGGTGGGGCTGTCTTAGAGTGCGGGAATTTGTTTAAGGGTGGGGCTGCCATTTTGGCTGATTCACAAAATGGCGACATTATTGTTCTATCAAGCACTAGCTCCCTTTCATCTCTCCTTGCCTCCTGGGGCCCCACATGTTTATCTCACCTTAGCCCCAGACACATATTCTAACACTTTATCTAGCAAAGTACTATGGAAGCAGTTTCTCTTGACTGATATGCTAGTCAATTGTAAGGTATGACTCCTCCTATTTGTTCTGGCTCAAGAAAAGAGTAAGTACTCTGTTCTTTTTAACCTGGGACTCCTGGGCAATGCTGTCAGATCCCTGCTCCTATCAGATCCATGAGTCAATTTTCCTTATGCAGTGATAAATGGAATGCTCATACCTGCCCCCAGTACAGAAGCTCTGAAGGCAGACACATTGCCCTGCTGAGTCAGATAGAACTTCTGGTCAACCAAACACAAATTCTACATGCCTTTTACATCTGACATTGGCTTAATCATATCTCTCTTATTCTCTACTTGAGTTTTGAGTGCATAGAAACAAAACTTCATCTACCATACTAGCTACCACCAGGAAACTTTCAATTCATCAGCCAGCATCAATGTCTATACCCAAGTGCCAATAACAGACAAGATAAAGCAAGAGCCTTAGGACGTCTGTCCATGTTAGCACAGCTTTATTAAGCACTACTTCTTAGGGATGTTTGTAGCTTCACCCTGACTTCTACCATAGTTAAGCCTACACTTTGCAGAAAAGATGGCAGGCTTGGTTCTGGACACATCAAGTTTCTGTAAACATTCAACAGAGGTCGGGAGGTTGTAGATACAGATTTAGAAGTCAGGAAGCAGATTCATTCTCATTCTCTCTCTCTCTCTCTCTCTCTCTCTCTCTCTCTCTCTCTCTCTCTCTCACCTATGTGTGGGTGTGCATGTTACATTTGTTTGTACCATCAACATAAAGACATTAGTTTGATGTAAAGTCATGAAAAAGAAGACGATCATGAAAAGAAAGAAGATCATTAGGAAAACAAGTAGCTGTATCTGCACTGAGGGAAAGACGGGAAGAAGGCGCCTGAGAGAGACAGGTGAAGAGATCAGAAAGAGATTAAGCCACCATATCACAGAATCCAAACAGAGTTTAAATCCTAAGTGGATAAACTTGAAAGAATTCATACCACCTATGATGCAGAGTTAAGGGAATAAGAAAAAAACCTGAGTCTTGATTTTTAGTAGGTGATTCACAACTATTTGAATAAATGAATGAACCAGATGGGCAAAACCAATCACCTGTTCTGTATGCCTGACCATGGAGAAACTCACCAAAGTGGAAGATTCATGCCATATTGTTAAGGCTCAATTCTCTAGAATCCTACATGATTTGCAGAGTTAGAAACTGTGTTCCTATCGACCGGTCAAAACAATATAAAGAGAAAGTGCCGGGATAGAATGGCCAAATGTGTCCTGGGTCTTGAAGAGGAGGTACATTCTGCATGATCACAGAAGCATCTGTCCCCAGGAAAGCTGCACTCACAACTGCAGTTTCCCTCCTCCCTTCTTATAGTGCTTCACACATAGAAAATACTTCTGCATCAGTATCTTCAGGGAGTTCAAGAGAAAATCATAAAAATGAGTGGAAAGACATCTCTGACAACAAAGGAAAACATACGGGAACCAAGTTTTAAGATTAACAATTAGGAAAAGGAGAAGGTGCTGAGCCTAGCGTTCTAAGGATGATTCATGATGGAGGAGGCTCTCACTAGGTCTTCAGGAAAGTTTCATCTCAAATCTCGAAAAGCCCTGCCCTGTAGAAACCCTGTCCAGTTGTCTAGGACTAAGAGAAATCCTCAGTGTGATGTTTGAAGTTATCTCCCTAGACTGGGATGTACCCTCCTCTGGTACCCACTCTATCCTCCTCACCCCACTATTGATAATGGACCTCCATGAAGTAAAGCCAATTGTCATATCTGCCTCTGCCACGATGGGTAAGTATGCCAGGAGAAGAACCCAGTTTTTTCCTCTCTGTCTTTCCAGTCCCCACCATTAGACACATGTTCTATAAATGCAGAGCAGAAATAAGAGAACAAATACCAGAAGCTCCCTTCCCCAAACCCTTCCCACCAACACACCCTATAAAAAATCCTATCTTTGTGACTTTTACATTTTAGCTCTGGATGCCAAAATGATCAACACCCTGGCTGAACAGTATCCTATGATGCTACCTCTTCTAAATACATCTATTTGCGTGCTCACCAATAATTTATGTGGCTTCTGTAGGAGCCGGACAAATTGAGGGATGCAGTTGTTAAGCACGGATGGAAACACACAGTAGACATTACCAGGAGACCTTAACTGAGCTGTTCTTAGAGCTAAACTAATAAGCTTTCCTTCCTCCATAATTCCCACCCCTCCACTTCCAGAAGAGAACACAAAGACATTAGTAATCCAACAAATGCCCTCGGGCTAATTAAATCAATAGTCCCTGCAAATTAGGTTTTTAAATGAAAGTGTTTTAAAGACCTTTAAAAAAAAAAAACAGGACTTGTTCCCATGGGGGATAACATTTGAAGATAAATTAGCAAGAAGGAGAGAGGACAGGAAAGAAACAAAATCATCTGAGTTGTCTAAAAGTCAACTGCCATTTGAAAATGCTAAACTGAACATGTAGACTCTTCTGTCCCAGTGAACAGACATAAATGCTTTTGTGATTGTCAACCATGCAGCAATCAACATTACAGCAAGCACAAGTATTTGTCTTCCTATACTAAAAATGTGTGCAAGTGGTTTTGTTTCTTCACACATATGGTCCGTCCCTTGCCACAGGAAGGAATAAATCAGTGCCTAACCTACTGACCCTGGGCCAAGGGTCAATGTCCTCAAAAGCATCTGACCTTGAGCAAGTCCTTCCTTTCTGAGCTGCTATTTATTCACAATATGCGGGGGGGGTGGGGGGGACAATGGCTGCAGTAGACATTCTGTATGGTTTAAAGCTGTACAATGTAAAACAAAGGTAATACATTTCAAGAATTCCAAAGGTCACACTTTTCCCCCATGGTGACATCTTTGAAATCAGTGTTTCTTTCAGTCCCAAAGTCACTGGCAGCTGAGAGATGGTGCTATGATTGGAATGCATGTGTCCCTCTAAAATACCCATGTGGAGCATAAGGAAGAGATGGGCCGTAGGGAGGTGACTGGGCAATGAGGGCTCCACCCTCGTGGATGGATTGAATGCCCTTACAAGGGGGCTTCAGAGAGCTGCCCAGCTCGCCCGTCTCCATTGCCATTTGAGGACCAGTGCTCACTCCTTTGCTGTACTTCCTCCATGCAGACTCAGCAATAGGCACCAGCTGTGAGGCAGAGTGAGCCTTCCCCAGACACCTAATCTGCTGGTGCTTTGACCTTGGACTCCCTGCCCCCAGAACTTCAAGAAATAAATTTCTATTATTTATAAATTACCCAACCTAAGACATGTTTTATAGCAGCCTGAACACGAAGACAAAGGGTCATCACCTAGCCATCACAGGGGATCGTGTGTACATAAACCCTATAGTAACTGCTCACCCATCTTCCACCGTGCACTGGGCGTACCTTCCAAAAATGACATAAGGGAGGAAAGAAGTTACACAGGAACTCTGCACTGTCTGCTTAACTGTTCTGTAAACTTAAAAGTCCTCTGCAAAATAAAATCTATTCATTAAAAAATTATCACATAAGGAAACAAGATAGGTCTGGGGGTTAGCTCAGTGGTGGAGCAGGTGCCCGACATGTGTGAGGTTCTGGGTTCCACAGGCACAGCAAGAAAAAGAAAAAAAAAATTAATAGGACATGATTCAGCATTAAACTAAATGTTATTGGGTCCATACAAAGACATGGAAACACAATAGCCAAAAACAAATTTGGCAGTCATCCTGAGAGAAAGGACAACCAACCCAATACACTCAGTGGAACACAGAGATGTGGAGAACTCTCGTAGAAGGCTCTTTTTAGGTGTACTTACTGGCACTCACTCTGGATATCAGTGACTCAGTGTCAAAAATAATTCAGAGGAGTCAGACACTGAATGCAAAGGCATTTCGGAACTATCCCAACCAATGCTACTTAGCGTTCCTTTTGCAGACATGCACAGGGTGACACATCTTTTTTTGATCTAAGGCTAAAATAACTCTTTTTCACTAAATATAAAATAAAACTCTCATAAAGAATGATGTCATTATTTAGTTGGCAGGTACTTTCTTAGCAAGACAGAAAACAATAAGCTTCTTACAACATAAGGTGACTTGAATTCCATTAAATATCACACAGACACACACACTGTCTTTTCTCAGGTCATCCTTCAGAGTAGGATCAATTTGTATGTGTGACTTTGTCTTTACCCAAAACAGTAATAGTCAGTGCCCACTTAATCACTGGACTTTGGAGGCAATTTTGAGCTATCATAAAAAATAAGATGCCCCATGGAATGATAGAAGTCGCCACATTGAGTACATTGGAAGCTTTAAGAGGAAAAACAAATCCATCTTACGTCTAAGAAATGGCAAAGCCATTAGAGTTTCTACACAATTTCGCAAGTGGACATTTGATGGAAATAATTTTTATTTGGATATATAAGCTTCAATCTATCTGTTTTTAACTGCTTTGAAAAACAGATTCATGCCCTCATACATATCCCAAAATCGAGAATAGTCTTAAACCCATCTCCTCAAACTCTCCCTTTCTTCTTCCAGCAAGAACAACAACAGGAGCTGAAATTGCTACACCCCACGGGCATTGGATTGTGGGTTATTGAACAAATCTTAAAGCACATTTTTCATTTGCCATGAGTTAGGTGAAAGGCAGTTGGACATTCCTTAAAACTATGCCTCAAGGCTGTCTGCTAGGTCCAAATCCCTGTATTCCTGTGGTTGCTGTAACAAACGACCACAAATCTGATGACTTAAAACAACCAAATTTAGTCTCTTAAATTTCAAGAGACTGAAAGTCTAAAGCGGATTTTCACGAAGCCAAAGCCAATCAGCAGGGCCAGGCTCCTTCCCAGCTTCTATAGCTGCACCTGTTGCATCCTTAGATTCATACCTTCCTGCATCTTCAAAGCCAGCAGGGTGGCATCCTTGCTCCATGCGTCAGATGACCTTCTTCTGCAGCCAAATCTCTTTGTGTCTCATAAAAACACTTCATAAAATCCATGCTCATCTCCCCACCTCAAGATACATAACTTAACCAAATTGGCAACGTGCCTTTTGCAGTATAAGGTAATATTCACAGGTCCAGTGAGCAGGGCCTGAAGATCTTTGGCCAACCACACGCCCCCAGGAGTCTATGGAACTATAAGGGACAAGAACTGCCTTTCAAACCATATTTTCAGGGAACTTGTACAGCGCCTGGAAATGCTAATGGTAAGCAACAAACTGAATAAATAAATGAATGAATTTGCCTGCATTTCTTATAATCACTGCCACTGCTTCTAAGCTTCTGCTAGTACGTCACATTTTTATGCAAATACAGTACTTACTTTATTCTGCGTTTTGCATAAGCACTTTTAAAATGCTGGTAGGCATTTCTTGCTATGTTTGAGTTTCCTTCAAATTCTGACTCCCAGTGGCTTTAGAACTGGCATTTATTTTTTCATTTTCATCAGTTGTCTTTGTTTTCCCATTTACCCTATAAATTTCCTCAAAACACCTGGCCCAGGGTCACAAGGTGTGGTGGAGAATCTCTGTCCCAGTCATGTGGCTCCACCAATCATGGCTACCCTGTGTCATATTTCAGTTGCTGGCCGGTTTAATCATCCATTCTGTCGGGAAAGTTTGGTTTGTGAATAAATCAAAGCAGCTTTGCAACAAAAGCCAGGGACAAACTAAGTTCCTGGGAAGAACTTAGCTTTGCAAATATATTGCTTTCCCAGTCATAAACAAGGTCACCAAAAGCACCTTTCACCTTGATGGGAAATGCAAAATTTCTCAAGGAAAAATTGCCCTACAGCAGAGAAATCTTAGCTTGCTCCACAGAATCTTTTTGAAAAAAAAAACATAATTTCTCCATCATAAATTTGTCCTGGTTAACCCAAGAAGACCTGTGGTTTTTGATTTGTGTGACCAAACATCTTAAATCTCATTGCTAACTACAAGTCCCTAAATCTAACTGGTTTTGCTGACAAGAGAAGAAAATCTGGAAGGCCCAGACTTCGCACACATTATTCTTGACTCTGGCATTCCCCACCAGGGCCTGTCAAATTGATGTCACCTTTGATCACTTTGTTTGCTTGGACACAAGAACATAAAAAAGTACAGCTTGTACCCTATTTATTCTGTGTGTCTGAGCCCTTGCCAAGAGTGGAAGAAAAGGGACAGAAGAGCTGGAGAGGCGAGGCGAGGTGAGGGGCTGTGAGCAGGCTCAGGAAGTTCTCTGGATCTTAAATACATGTGAGCAGAATGTCACTCCTTCCCAGAGAATTTCCAGAATCTCACTCCTCCCCATCAAGACAGAATCTATTTACCTTGAACCTGGGAGGGACTTGTGACAGACTGCCTCAGTGAACAGAATCCAGGAGGAGGGTTGCTGTGTGACCTCCAGGACTATATCAGTCTGCTATTACTATAGCAAAACACCCTAGGACCAGATACCTCTATTTACACTTCCCATGTAGCTGGGATGACAGGTGTGCACCACCATGCCCAGTTTTTGTTGGTTGAGATGGGGTCTCATGAACTTTTTGTCCAGGCTTGCCTCTAGTTGCAATCCTCCCAATCCTTGCCTTGCTCCTCCCTTAGCTAAGATTGCAGGTGTGAGTCAATGCACACAGCTACGAGGAACATCTTTCCCATACTCTGCTTCAGAAATGCACAAATATCTAAGAATGCACATTGCTCTTACCAGTCTCTCCACCTGTCATCATAAAGCCACTCATTAATCCTTTTATACTATTAGCCTTAGCAACACATATGTTATTTAGCTGCATATACAACTAGGGTTGCTATGTCTTCTAAAGAATCAATGTCTTTATGTGGCATCTCTCTTCACCTGGCAAGTGTCCTGTTCTGAGGTCTATTGCTTCTGAGTTAATAGAGCTGGGCCAGCTTTCTTTGATTAGTGTCTCCATGGACTTTTTCTTCCATTCTTTCACTTTTGACTTAGCTGTATCTTTGTGTTCAAAATGAATTTCTCATAGACAGCACCTACGCAGGTCTTGCTTCATTATCCAGTGTGACCACTTCCCTTTCAATGTGTTTAGATCGTTCATATTTAATATAATTGTCAATATGTTAGATAAATACCTACCATCTTTAGTAGTCAGACTACCTAAGTTCCAACTGTTCTTGTCCAGTTTCCCCCCATTTTCTGCTTTCTTTTAGATTAGTTGAATATTCTATGATGACATTTTGCCTTCACCGTTGGCTTATTTATAGGATTATTTTTGTGTGTGTGGTCATCCTAAGGCTTACAACATTCCTCTAATTAATTGGAGTCTACCTTGAAAACATCACATGTGGCATGAGGACCTCACAACAGTGCACGACGGACTCCCCCTGCATCCCCCATGCAGCTGAGAGCGTACCCCATGTTGGCACTGTCCTTGCTCTGGACAGAGCAGTTAAAACAGAAAAGGGAGCGCTATCTGCCTTCATTCATTGGCACAGACCCAGCTCTCCATCTGCATTCCCTTACCAGCTCGCTGACCGTGAAGTCTCTGTTTTTGCTTGGGTTTGTTTCCATCTCGGTTTTGAGAGACAGTTTTGCAGGGTATAGAATCCCAGGTTGACCAACTTATTTTTCCAACTAGCATTTCAAAGATGTCACTCCATGACCTTCTACCCTGTACTGTCTCGGGTGTGTAACAAAGCAGACACATATTTTCTCACAGATCTGGAGGCTACATGTCCAGATCAAAGCTAGCTGACATAGATTCCAGTGAGGGCTCACTCCCTGGCTTCCAAAGGGCCACCTTGCATCATCACATAGGAGAAAGAGAGACCTTTGATGTCTTCTCTTCTTATAAGAACGCCAGTTACACTGGGTCAGGGCCCCACCCTTACACCTCACCTAAGTTTAGTACCTCCTCATGGGCCCCACCTCAGCATATGAATTTGAGGGGAACAGGATTTGGTCCATAGCACAGTTCCTGATGGGAGACCCGCTGTGACTCTCATGACTCCTCAGCACACACGTGTGCTCCCTTCAAGATTTCTCTCCGTCGTTGGTATCAGCAGTGTGAACATGCTGGGGTTTAGGGTATTGACCCTTCTTGATTTACTCAGAATTTTTGGATCTGTGATTTCGTGTCTACTGAAATTCTCAGCTGTCATCTCTTCAAAACTTTCTTCTGCTCCCCCCGCTTTTCTCTGTTGATATTCTAGTTACACATATTTTATTTTTATGCCACTTCATACTGTCCTACACCTCCTGAATGCTTAATTATCAATCTGTGCTTCAGTTTGGGTCACTTCTGTTGACCTGAGCTTAATCTTACTCCTGCCTCCCTCTGCTGCCTCAAGGCTGCTCACAAACCTCTCGAGCACTCCCACCCAATTCTTTCAGGTACTTCCTGTCACTCTTGTGACCTTGCACACCGCCCAAATCCCGACCAGAGCCTTGTCGATGTTGACTGCAGCGACTGTAAACACCCCAGCCGACACCTCCAACATTTGCATTGTGTATGAATTTGGTTCTGCTGGCTGCTGTTTCTTAGGAGTATGTCAGTTTTTTGTTTCTTTAGGCCTCACAATTTTTTGGTTGAAAGCTAGACATCATGCATAGACAGTCAGGAATGAGATAAAAGAGATTTTGTGCTGGGCGCCAATGGTTCACACCTGTAATCCTAGCTACTCAGGAGGCAGAGATCAAGAGGATCATTGTTGGAAGCCAGCCCTGGCAAATAGTTCATGAGACCCTATCTCAAAAATACCCAACACAAAAAGGGGTTGGCAGAGTAGCTTAAATGGTAGAGCGCCTGCCTAGCAAGCATGAAGCCCTAAGTTCAAACCCCAGTACTGCCAAGAGAGATTCTGTGCCTGGATATAGACTTCTTTCTTTGCCAGACCTTTGGTTTGTGGGGCAGCACCGTGGCCCTATGTCATGGAAGAGGCCTGCTCCCAGTAGCTAAAGGCCTCTAACGGCCTCGGCCCAGGACACATTCCTACCCCTCTATCAGAGAAGAGGGCTCTTTCCTGTTCCCTTGCCCCAGAGGCAGAGGGTCCTCGCTACTGTCCTGAGGGTAATCTGGACCCACAGGAGGTGAGCAAGGAGCATCACAGTCCTCGTGTCTGTGATGCAGCTGCTGCTGACTCAGCTCTGCACCAGGACAGCTTTCTCAGGACTGTCTCCCAGACCTCTCTGTGAGCACCCCAGGAGGTCTATGGAGCAGAGGCCTTGAGAGAGCATCAGTTCCCCCCCAGTGACTTACATCCCTTCCACCCAGCCTACACTGGGACTGAACACATCACTAAGGGAATTGGAGAGGGGGTGGACAGTACTGAGGTTTGAACTCAGGGCCTTGTGCTTCTAGCCAGGTGTCCTACCATTTGAGCCATGCCCCTAGACCATTTTTGCTTTAGTTATTTTTCAGAGAGGTCTGACCTCAGCCTGCAATCCTCTTCCTTATGCCTCCTGTGCAGGGGGATTATAGGCAGGTACCACCAATTTAAGTTTCTTCTGACTAATGTCTGGTAGCATCTGCCCAAGGCAAGAAAGGGCTCCTCTCCTCCTCTCCTTAGAGCTCAGGTTACTTGGTTACCCTGTGAGTTCAGCTTTCTAATGATTCTAGAAACACTGAAGATTGGCCATTAATTAACATTTCTGTTGTTATCAAGGCAGCAGAAATGATCTTTCCAGCTTTCTCTAGCCTAAGCAAAAGGTGGGAGAGTCTTTATCAAGGATTATTATTGCAAAAAAGCACAGTCTTCATTGCAACTGATGACAGCAAAAATAAAAAACCTACAAACCAGAAGGTTTAGGGAACACTGAGAACTTCACATTTGCTTATGTTGCACTTTTTGTCCTTAGGAAACACTGAGTGAATGCAAAAACTGCCCCAGAGAAGTACATAACACACACATGCATGCATGCATTCCCCTCAAGAGTCTTCTGGCTGGGTGGGGTAGGGTCACTCATATCTGTAATCCCAGCTTCACAGCAGGCACAGAGGTTTGGAGGATTAGTTTGAGGCCAGTCTAGAGAAAAAGTTAGCAAGGCCCCATCTCAATAAACAAGTTGGGCGTGATTATATACATCTGCAACTGTGGGAGGCGCAGGTAGGAAAATCACCATCCAGGCCCTGGGGGGAAAAGCATAAGCCCCTCCCTGAAAAATTAACTACAAAAAAACACTGGAGGTGTGGCTCAAGTGGTACAGCACTTGCCCAGCAAGCTCAAGGCCCTGAGTCAAACCCTAGTCCAATCTCCAACAATAAGAACAACGAGTCTCCTGATGCCTCAACTCACCTGCTATGTTACAGCCCTACCCACCCACACCTGAGGTTACACCTTTCCTCCCTCACCACTTCACAACGATCCCATACCCAGATCTTCCTAACTGGAATGTCCACAAGCAACATTCAGAATTTTTCAAGGTCAGGTGCCATAGTGATCATAGTATGTATGGCTTTCTTAACCATTTAACACGTGTACAATTGAGCTGCTGTTTTTATTAGGTGCCAATTTTTTAATATGTTGCTAAGACTTTTGAGTGTTTTTCCTCTAACCTGTTTTTCATATAAACCCTGTGGATATTTTTTGCATGATTCTGCCTGAAATAGAAATCTTTGGGAAAGCCCAAGTTGTGTTGGAGCAGAATTGACCTATGAATTCTGGGGATGAACTGGGACAGAGAACAAGTCTGTCATTTTGTTACTGTACACTTCCATGTTACATAGCAAAAGAGAAAACAAGCCAAGGGAAACTGAGAAACGGGACAGAGGAGCAGCCTCAGCTGTCCTCACACCAGCCACTTGCTGCACAATTCCAGCTACAAAGACTGCCATGTCCCTGTGCCCGGAGGACAGTGCCCTGCTGCCCTGCATTTTGGAAAGCTCCCTGAGTTTGCACGATGGCCAATGCACTCCTTTTAGAGAACGATGACGCCCTGTGAAGAGCTCTAGAAAGAAGCCCAGGTCACTGACCCAGCCTGAAGCTTCCAGACCACACAGCCCAGTGGGGTGTCTTGCTTGTGTGGCATCCATGAAGTTCCGCAGAATGGGCCCAGTGCAAAGCCACTGGTCCTCCCTCATGCTGCGAAGGAACAAACGAAAGAGCATCTGAAACACAGCAGAGTACATTGGGTGGGGTCAGCAGGGAGGAAAGAGAAGGAAAGGAGGCCTCATGGGGATGGTTCTTGGGCTCACTGTGCCATTGGGCCTCAGCTGGTATCTGGCTCAAGCCAAGCCCATGCCTGGGGAGCCCCTCAGCAGAGTCATGGGTCAGGGCCACCTTCACACTTGCTGTCACCTGAGAACACTGAGTCACCTCCTGTGTCAATGAATCTCCAGTTTTGTTTTTCTCTTTTTCTCCAGGGTTTGATTGACAAAAACTGTCTCTATGTGCCACATAGCGGTGATGTTTTCATTTACATATGCTGCAACATGGTTATCACCGTCCAGCTACTCAGCATATTCACCTTTGGGGCTGGGGTGAGAATATTTAAGATCTACCATCTTAGCCAATGTCAAGTACACAACACAGCACCACTAGCTATAGCCACCCTGCTGGACATCAGATCCCAGGGCTTGTTCATCTGCAGCTGAACTGCTTTGTGCCTGGTGCCCAACACCAGCTTCCTCGTCTTTAGGAGAAAAGATTCCTGCGGCTCAGCTTTACACGTTTCCTCTAACACTTTACAAAGTGATCAGCCTCGAAGGAAGCTTAGGCAGAATCTTTAACGTGTGCATGGGGACTGGGGGGGCCATTAGGTCTGGTTTGTTGTGAAATTTCTCAAAGCAACAAAACTGGCTGGCGGCACTTCTGGGAATCCCCCCTGTCCTCAGGTGGGAGCCAGCCAGGACACTGGTGCTTCAAACCCACAACTGAGGTTCAGGGGTTCCTTATGCTCCCAGTTTGGGGACTCAGAGTCTAGAGCCAAACCTTCTTAGAGGGAAACAGAGTCCTGTGGGTACTGCTGAAGCCCAAGTAGCATCTGTCAGCATGCGATGTTCTCTCCAGGAAATACCCCCAACCACTGGGATTCACTACCTACCCCACCAGAAACATGGTCAGAAAGTCTGTGCTTATGCCAGAGGCGCTTAAACGGCTTTTGTGAAAAGGCATGGACGCCTTACGCAGACCCATCAAGTAACGCAGACCCATCAAGTAACCAAAAGCAGGAGAAAAGCATGGCATCTGTCCTCCACTCTGTGTCTGTCTGCTCAGAGCCAGTCTCTCCTCAGTCACCTTGCAACCACCATGCAACCAAGGAAGGACAGAATGATAGATGACATCTTCATGACAAGAGATGGAAACCACCCCCAACAGTAGACCCCCCTCAGGATGGACCACCCTCCAGATGTCAACTCCAGAACCTTCCCCAGAACAAGGGGTGAGATAATGACCAACCAGGCCACACCTGTGACTGGGACTATTTAACTATGCAGACCTTTGTCCCCTGCCCCCAGTTCTTTGTCTACTTAAACCTACAGCTCATGTCTGTACCCCGAAGATGGCTGAAGATGGGCTGAGTGCTCACTCTGCCTCTTCCCAAGGCATGTCCCCAGCTGTGTAATAAATCTTTCCCGGCCGGAAAAAGGAACCCTCTTACACTGCTGGTGGGATTGTAGACTCGTACAACCACTCTGGAAAAAAATTTGGAGGCTACTTAAAAAGGTAGACATCAATCTACCATTTGATCCAGCAATCCCACTCTTGGGGATATACCCAAAAGACTGTGACACAGGTTACTCCAGAGGCACCTGCACACCCATGTTTATTGCGGCACTATTCACAATAGCCAAGATATGGAAACAGCCAAGATGCCCCACCACTGACGAATGGATCAAGAAAATGTGGTATCTATACACAATGGAATTTTATGCAGCCATGAAGAAGAACGAAATGTTATCATTCACTGGTAAATGGATGGAATTGGAGAACATCATTCTGAGTGAGGTTAGCCTGGCCCCAAAAGACCAAAAATCGTATGTTCTCCCTCATATGCAGACATTAGATCAAGGGTAAACACAACAAGGGGATTGAACTTTGAGCACATGATAAAAGCGAGAGCACACAAGGGAGGGGTGAGGATAGGTAAGACACCTAAAAAACTAGCTAGCATTTGTTGCCCTTAACACAGAGAAACTAAAGCAGATACCTTAAAGCAACTGAGGCCAATAGGAGAAGGGGACCAGGAACTAGAGAAAAGGTGAGATCAAAAAGAATTAACCTAGAAGGTAACACACACACACAGGAAATCAATGTGAGTCAACTCCCTGTATAGCTATCCTTATCTCAACCAGCAAAAACCCTTGTTCCTTCCTATTATGGCTTATACTCTCTCTACAACAAAATTAGAGATAAGGGCAAAATAGTTTCTGCTGGGTATTGAGGGGGTGGGGGGGAGAGGGAGGGGGCGGAGTGGGTGGTAAGGGAGGGGGTGGGGGCAGGGGGGAGAAATGACCCAAGCCTTGTATGCACATATGAATAATAAAAGAAAAAAAAAATCTTTCCCTGCCTTCACCATCCCTCTTTTTTTGGTATTTGGGAGGTGAGAGGCCAGACCTAGCATATGGTATCCTAGGAATTTGGGCCTTGGCTCCAGAACTCCAATTTCAGCTTTGGTGAGCATCACCAGGAGAAAATGTATCCTTTAGGCATTAGCTACTCACAGCTAGTTGACCATAGACAGAGAGGAAAGACAGACTCTTTCCTCTCTGGAAATTGCTGGAAAAACAATTTCTTTGGAAATTGCTTTCTCTGGAAAAGCAATTCTGCTGGAATTGCTTTTATTCCAGGGACTTCTTATCTTTCCTCTTTGGCCAGCATTGACTGCTTTTTACCATCTTCTAGTGAGATAGAGAAACAAGCATCTGGAAATAGGGGCCCTAAAGTCTAACCTTGGTGAGTTCTCCCCAATTGGTGCACCTCAAGCCTTTGCCTTTCTTTTCCTTATTGTCTGGAAGTTCTTCTGGGCCATTTTGGGTTCTCCTGAGTCATTTGGGCTTTTGTTATTTGACAAAGAATGTTGGACCCCTTGTTCAGGGTCACTGGAGAATTTTGTGGCAATGTCAGGGAAGGAATGTAAAGTGTGTCCGTGTTGGAGATCTCAGTTGTGAACTGCTTAAGAATGAAAAGTGCTAAGTCCATCTTTACCCTAGGGAGAATTCTAGCTGACTAGTCTTCTAAAAAAAAAGAGAAAGACAATGTCTAAGAGTGTACTCAAAATTAATGTCTTTGTGTGTCATTGTGTGGATTTCGCGTGTGTCTATTATTGCATGTCATGATGATTGACTTGTTAGAGGTGAAAATCTGCTAGCTAAGGCAGCAGTCTTATTGGAGACTGAGACTGATTTCCCAGCCTTGACTCTTGCTTCTGCTATCAAGCCTCCCAAAATGAGTCCTAAAGAACAGCACACGGCACATCTTGAGCTATAATGAGAAATAACTGGCCAACAAACCTGTGACCACTACATTTTTGCATGTTCTTAAAATGACAAGTGCTTAAATTGACATTGATGCATGCCTACTGCACAACCTTTTTGCATTTGCGCGTACGTGACCCTTTTAGGATGGTTCTTGCTGTGCAGTTAACGTGAAGGAGCTGCTGTTTCTGTTCTCTTCTCTCCCCCACCATCACTCTTTTGCTGCCATTTTATGAAAACCAGCTTTTTCAAAGCTCTTATGTCAACCGGCTCTAACTAAAATGCAGGTGTTCAAGAATTATCCTCTGCCTTAGGACTGAAGGAAAAGGGTCCTATGGACAGTCACCTTAACCTGTATCATTCTGTTGTAAGTGTTATTTGCATTCAACTCATTCATAATTGGCTCTGTTAACAAATGTGTTTTTGTAAATTGCTATTGTGTACAGAAACAGTTTAAAATTGCTTTTTCTTGTGTCTATGTTAAAATATGGGGCTATTTTATTGGAGAAAGTAACAAAAAATTTTAATTCAAAATTTTGTAAAAATTATTTCAAAGTGCAAATTAGTAAGGTCTTAAAGCTTATCAAAAGTTTACATGTGTAAGTGGGCTAGAATTTAAACATTACATAAGGAATTTTCTAAGGTCAAAATCTACTGTACTGATATAAAACTAAAACTTAATTCTCTATGGCTATAATAACAAGGCTGCCTTAATATTGTTCTGCTCTTAGTAACATCTGTAACAAACTAGCTTAAAAGAAAGATTTTATCAAAGTAATTGCTTTTGTTTTCTGTTGATCTTGTCAAGCTCTGACTACTTAGGAAACTAAACCTTAACTAAATCAGAATTCATCATGTAAGTCTCTTGAATGACCACCTTGTAACTGTATGACAAAATAACTATTATTTTAAGTCATTCTAACACAATTAGTGAAGTATATATCTGTGACTAAAAGTATGTAGAATTGTGTTTTTAGACTTTGTCCAAATACTGTACAAACATGTGCAGAGTTAAAAAGTGTGCCAGTTTAGTACATGTAAAATGACTAGCTAATGTTCTCTTTAATTCAAAATTGCATTACATCTAAGCCTGGTCAATGAGACTCGTAGCATTTCTGCTGTTTGTAATCAGTAACATTCAGGGGTGGGGGATAGGAGAGAAACCCTGCCATTTGGGCAATTCTGCTATTTAAAATTTGGTCTATAATTATTTGTCTTAATCAAATGAGTGCTACCGTATACATGAGATGCACTTACACATCAGAAAATAAGGCTATTTGGGATCACTGGCATTGTCCCCCTAACTTGTAAGAGATCTAATATTTTTACTTTTGTCAGTGCTATATACCTATTATCTTATCTAGCCAAAATTCTAAATAGTACTCAAAGGAAACAGCTAATTAATATGTATACATGACATCTATGTAGCTGTGATGCTAACTGTGGCTGGCTCCTTTGTAATGTATTTCTACTCCCCAGATAGACAAGCCTTCTAAAATGCACAGCTTAGGAAAAACTTACCATATAGCTGTTCTCCGAGTTAGAACGGAGTGATGTTATCAATACAATTTATCTTTCTAAAGTGCTGTATGCTGTAAAAATAATCAGATGTTCTGTTAGTTTCTAAACAGCTTTTCAAGATCATAACCACTTCTGTTAAGACATGTCATTCACAGTCTGAGTCCTTCTCTGAGACATTAGTAACCAAACCCGTGGAAATGACTCTAACCTGAGGAAAGTACTTATTTGTCAATTGAGTCAGCCTTCTAAATATTTGCTTTTGCTGGCTTTTTTGTGTATTTTTCCTTACGACAAGAGAAGGAAACCACCCCCAACAGAGACCCCCCTCAGGATGGACCACCCTCCAGATGTCAACTCCAGAACCTTCCCCAGAACAAGGGGTGAGATAATGACCAACCAGGCCACACCTGTGACTGAGACTGTTTAACTATGCAGACCTTTGTCCCCTGCCCCCAGTTCTTTGTCTACTTAAACCTACAGCTCATGTCTGTACCCCAAAGATGACTGGAATTGAGTACTTACTCTGTCTCTTCCCATGGCATGTTCCAAGTCACGTTTAAATCTCCCTTCTCCTTTCAGCATGCCACTTTATTTGGTGTTTAGGGACGAGTGGTAAGACCTGACATTTGGAATCCCAGAAGTTTGGGCCTTGGGTTCAAACTCCAGTTTCATATAGAAGCCCATGGGATGTAGATTTGATAGCTGTGTTCAGGACAATTCTGGGGAAACATGGTGGCAATACTTCAGAAAGAAGGGGTCAAAATGCGCATGGCCCAAGAAAGAAAGTTAAAGAGGAAACTTGAAGTCTCAGAGGTAATTTAAAACTTAGTTGTTCAGAAAAATCAGTTTGTTTCCTCCAAAACTGGAGTAAAAGGCAGGACAAGCAGCCACTGGGAGCAGGTGGGGGCCTGTGCACATTTTGTCTGAGGTGTTCACACTGGCCTTTCCCTCCAGGCCACTCAGAGAACAGACGTCCATGCACCTTTTGTCCTGAGTGGAAGATGGAGAAGTCAGTTCACAGACCAAGGAACAAAAAGAACTGGGCAAGGGAGCGGTGGCTGAGTACCAATGTCAGGGTGGCACCAGCAGTGGTGCTTAGCCCAAGAGCTACCTCAAAACTCCAGAATCCCCTCCTTCAGCAGGGAAATAATAATTTACCACAGGACTGTAATAAAAATTAATCATGGTCATCCACTCCAGGTGTTCAGCAGTGACTGACCTGGAGTTGAAATTCATGGCGGCTCTGGTGGATGAGGAGTAATGGGGGAGGCCTACAGTAATGGCAGGAGTGTGGTACAGATGGTAACCAAGTGGCAGCATTATGGTGGTGTGGGCAGTATTACTCGCGGTAGTGTTACCGATGGGTGGTCTAAGGAGACCCTGGTCCAGAAAATCTCGGGTCCTTATGTCTCCCAAACAGAGAACTGGACAGGGACACAAATTGCAAAGCTTATTGAAAGGAAAGGAAAGTATAGGCAAAAGAAAAAGAAAGAGTTGTCAGCCCTGACCACGTGGCACAGAAATCTTTGTTCAAAGGGCAATTCATAAATTTTAAGGGTAAATGGCAGGAAAAATTTGGGCAGTCTTGCAGGAGGGGCTAGAGTGATTGACAGGTTTATTTGACAAGGGACTGTGATCATCCTGCATGAGTCTTTACTTGTGTGCGTGAAATGTGACCAATATTCAAGAGACTCTCTTGTCTTCGGGGACCTTACATCAGCAAAGGTGTTTACGATGGAAAAGGAACTGAGATGTTCAAGGGTGGTACTGTGTGGGGAGGAGGAATTCAGCATGGAGTGGAGCCCCATGGTGGTTACTTTCCCTGCCACTAGCCTGCCTCGGTAGTAATGGTGGTGGCAAGGCTTACAGAGGGCAGTAATCATGGTATCCCTGGTAGTGGTGATGCCAGTGGTGGTCATAGTACTGCAGTGGACAATAATGGTGGCAGTGATGGTGGGAAGGGTACTGGTGGTTGCAGTAGCGCTGGCAGTAATGGTAGTAGTGATAAGAGCGGTAGTGATAGTTACAGTGACTGCAGGAGTGGAGGCAATGGAGGTAGTGGAGGCTGTCATAATGTTAATAGTGGCAATACCAATAGCAGTTGTAGTAATGATGGCAGCTTGAGTAACTGTATAGCTTAGGAACTGCTTTTACCAAAAAGAAAAACACACACACACACACACACACCCCTCACCTGAGCCAAAAGCAAGAGAAAAGCTACACAGCCTCCATTCTGCATCTGTCTCCTCTTAGTCTGTATCTCACAATCACCACCATAGGTTCCAGGAAACTCAGGACTTATTGCCTGACTCATTTTTATAACAAGGGATCAAAACTAACCCCAAGAAAAGGAATAACAGAGCTTTATAGGACAGGCCCTCCCCGGCCAAAAAAAAAATGAGGACAATTACCAAAATACCAGTAATGATGAGGCTGCACCTTGGAGCAGGAGGAATTATCTCATGGAAACCAAATTGCTCGCCTCAAGTGATGACAGCCATGTCTCTGGAACCCATAGCAGAGAGAGCAAGATGGTGATCACACAGGCCACACTTTGCCTGGGACTGCTTAATTCTGCACCTCTCACCTTCCCCCAGTTCCTCTTCTATTTAAACCTAAGGCTCATGTCTGCACCCAGAAGATGGGCTGAGTGCTTACTCTGCCCCTTCCTGTAGCTGCCAGTGGCACATAATAAACCTCTCTGCCTTCACCATCACCACCTGTGATGGTACTGCAGTGGACCATCTGTGTACTCGGTGTATTGGTATCTGACAAGGGGAATCCCTGGAGTTGGGCCTCTGGCCTAGAACTCTTGTTCAGGAATGGTGGTAGTGATAGAAATGGCAGTAAAGATAACAACAGTGGTGGTACTAGCACTAATGGAGGCGGTAATGGCAATAGTTATTGTTATGGTTTGGAAATGAAGTGTCACCTTTGTTATTTTTCAGGGCTTGGTTCATATGGGTGGTACTTTTGCAAGGTGAATGGATCATGATGAATGAATCCATTGCTGAATGGTAGAGCCTACTGGGAAGAATTAGGTGGAGGGTTGGTCTCTCGGTCTCTCTCTCTTTCTCTCTCTCTCTCTCTCTCTCTCTCTCTCTCCCTCCATCCCTCTCCCTCTCTCTCTCCCCCCACCTTCCCCTCCCTCCCTCCCTCCCCTTCTCCCCGCTTCCCAGCAGCTTTGCCCTACCATGCCTTCTCTTCCATGATTCTCTGCCTCACTCAGCTCACACAGGCCCACAACAATAAGGCCAAGTGACCATGAACTGGAATGTGAGCCAAAACAAAACTTCCTTCCCTTAAATTGTTTCTCTCAGCTATTTTTCACTGATACAGCTATAGCTTGAAGCAATGGTGGTGGTGGTGACTGGGCATTACCACTAATGGTGGTAGTAGCAATAGTAATTGTGGTAGTATTTTGTAATGGTGAAAGCTGAAGTAGCAGTGGAGGGAGAAGTGAGCCAGCAACAACTTCCCTGACTCTTCTATCACCCTGACAAGGCACAGGGGAGCCCTGAAGCAGGAGGAGCCCCCAGGTGAAGGTTAAGTGTGCAGAGAAGGAAAAAGTTGAACTCAAAAGTACCAGGCACTACCACCACCACCACCATCAAATACACCGCAGAGAAGCATAATGGTAAACTTCTATTTCAATTGTATTTGAAGATTTGCACAACCACTTTTTACCCCTTTCTCTCTAGTCTCTCTCTCTGTAGAATTTTGGGGTAGAGAAGTCCTTTTCCATCCTGTGTGAGCAAAAAACCCACTCCAATCCAGCACTGATGGAATTAAGAATGGAGAATGCACTGTTGGCTACCAGGGGACAGGGACCCATGCTGTGCTGTAGATATGGGTCACATGAGGTTGCTCCTTTATATGGATGCTATGGAAGCATTGCAGTCTGATGTGGTCTGTGACCTAGCTGGCATGATGGTCCGTATCCTATTTTCTTGGTCTTGTTATTGTTCAGCGATTAGATATGTGTCACCACTGAAAACATCTGAGTGAAGGGCACATGGGACTCTACTCTTCACAACTTCCACACATCTACAATTATTTCAAAATATAAAGTTAAAATGGTACATTTTCTGTTCAACTAGACTCTAACTCTTTACTTGGCATTTCCACTTGGATGAGTCAAAGACCCCTCAAGCCCAACAAATCTAGAAACAAAATCCTTCCTTCACCCTCAGTGGGACCCCCTTCCCCACTGTGCTCCTCACCTCAGTGATTTAATCCATCCTGTCAGATCTCATCAGACCAGAAACTTCCCAGTCATCCTTGACACCTCTTTATCACATCCCCACAGTATTTAATTCATCTTCAAGTTCTGTTGATTTTACCCCCCAAACATGTCTAGAATCCATGTATTTTTCCATCTCCACTGACCCATTGAGGTGGTAGCCATCACAACCTCTCACCAATGGTCTTCCCATTTGTCCAGTCCTCCCCACTCCAACTCATTTCTCTCAAGTAATTTTTCACAGTGTAAATCTAAGCACTTCTCATTGCTCTTAGGATTAGGATGGAACTCCTTGCCCAGCCCAAGAGGCCCTTAAACACCAGTCCAGCCTCACTTCACCCTCCCTGGCCAGCCCTGGCAGTCCAGCGTCTTCTGCCTCCTTTGCTCCATGAAGTAGGCTCTGTTCCCATCACTAGGGGCCCTTTGTGCACTTGTCCCTTGCTTAAAATGTTCTTCCCTTCCCTTCCAACTGGCTGAGTCCTGTTCTTTCTCCAGAACTCAGTAATAATTTCCATGGGGAGTTGTCCCCTGGCCATTCTTTTGTGGGGACCACATTGGCCATTTGTTGACTCAATTCTGTGTTAAATGCATGTCCCCTCCCCATCCCCAGAAGCTACATATAATACATATCCCAGAAGCTGGTCCTTGTCATCCATGGTGTGTATCACTAACTGGGGACCGAGTATTTGAAGGCACATCACAGTCTTAATGCTTATTGCAAAAAAAAAAAGTGATTTGGGCTGGGGATGTAGCTCAGTGATGGAGCACTTGCTTAGCATGAACAAGGTCCTGGGTTCAAACCCCAAATTGGAGAAAAAAAAAGCAAAATGGTGATTCCAAAATTTAAAAGATCAGAGACACATACTGACCCACTATGAAGACAGGTGAGTATTTCAATATGCCTAAAGAAAGAATCCAGGAATTCCATGATGGTGGCTAGAGGGAGGAAGCAGAAAGCATGCCTCCTAAAGTAAAATCTTGGAGAGACGCTGGAGACACACCTTACAGGAAAAAACACTGAGAAGAGGCAAAACTTTGACTTCTCCACACCTCCAGCCTGCGCACAGCATCTCCACTTCACATTAAATGGAGAAACCAGGAGGGCCCCTGGGCCACCGCCAGACACCAGTGCTCAAACGGCTTGAGAAGACGCGGACCACAAGGTGAGCCCAAGCGGCACACAGTACTCCCACAGACAACCCTGGGCCAGATCAGCATAGCCCCCTGGACAGACCGACCCCCACCCAGGGAAAAAAGAAAAACTGAATAATAAGCAATAACAAAAAAAAAAGACATGTAGCAAAGAGGGTGGGGCATCCTGAGCACCAAAGAGGGGGGAAGGGGAAATCCCTCAAGGAACTGTAAATAAACAAGCTGGGCTGGAGAAGGCAGGAGCCACACCACAGGCCCAGCAACCAGGAGTGGGAAAGCTTGTAAAAGCAGCACTGGGAGGAAAACTCCACAGGAGAGGGGAGAAGACCCGCTTCCCATGCGAGCTGTAAATAAACACACCGGCCTAAGAAAGCAGGTGCAGTGTCACCTCCCCCAGTGTGGTTGGAAAGGGGAAAGCTTGTAGCAGTGGCATCACGCCCAAGAGAACTCTGAGCAAACAAAGCCTGCAGAGCCAGGTGAGTGCTAAGCTCACCCCAGAGATCTGCATAAATAAAGCCTCCAGCAACAGCAGGCTGACAGCAGCCGGCAGGCAAGCCACAGCTGCAGATGCCATTCACAGAACTGTCTCCAGACTCTTTTTTTTCTCTCTTCCTTTGATGAGACAACAACTGAACTACACCTGCATGCTGAAAAACCTACTGAAACTGTATTGCATTTGAACTTGGGACACTTTGTGGGGTTTTTTTGTGTGTGTTTTGTGCAGTTTTCTTTTATTTTGGTTTTCTAGTCTTTTTCTCCTTTGATGAAATAACCACAAACTACTTCTGAGGCACCATCTCCAGGATTGGAGGCTGAGGGACGAACACCTAAATTGTTAAGACTGAAATTTTATTGCATTTGAACTTGGAGATTTTTTTTTTCATTTATTTATTTTTTATTTTTATTTTTATTTATTTTTTAATTTTTTTTAATTTTCAATCCTCTCTCTGGCTCGCTAATGCCTGTTCAGCTTACGGTTGATTAGTATATTGTCTCTCCTTGTTTATATCTTTGAAACTTTTTTTGTTTGTTTCTTTGTTTTGTTTTTTTCTACTCATTTATTTGTTTTTCCCTTTTCCTAAAACTTCTTTGTTTTCCATCTCCTCTTATCCTTCCATTCTAAATATCACCAGTACTATTATTACAAGCCAGAAAATATTTGATTGCACACAGTACAGGGACAATAACAACACCAAGGACAATGACAGGAAGACAGAAAAAACAGGGAAGCCAGTTTCCCCACAGCAAAAAATTAGTACAGGAACCAGAGGGACATGAAGAAAACAGATACTCAGAGCCAGACTCCAACAAAATGAAGATAAACTATGCCAAAGAACCCAATGAAGCCCACAAGAATAATCTAAAAGAAGAAATACTACAGGTACTCAATGAGAATTTTATAGAGATGACACTGGATAGGGCCAACCAAAATGTACAGGAGACACTCAAGAAATTCCAAGACAACAAAAATAGAGAATTTGAAAAAGCAAAAGAAGAAATAAAGGAAACCATAGAAACACTGTATAAACACCAAAGTGAAATAAAGAACAAGATTAATAAAGAGTTAAATGAACTCAGGGCAAAAATAGACAACATTAAAGAGGAAACAACCCAGGATATGGAAAATCTCAGAAAAAAGAACGAAACAGAACTGCAAAACGAAACGGAAGGCCAATCCAGCAGAATAGAACAAACAGAAGACAGAATCTCAGAACTCGAAGATGAAATGGTAATTAAAGGAAAAACCAATGAACTATTAGTTAAACAACTCAAGACCTGTGAAAAGAAAATGCAGAAACTAGAGAAAAGGTTAGATCAAGAAGAATTAACCTAGAAGGTAACACACATGCACTGGAAATTAATGTGAGTCAACTCCCTGTATAGCTATCCTTATCTCAACCAGCAAAAACACTTGTTCCTTCCTATTATTGCTTGTACTCTCTCTTCAACAAAATTAGAGATAATGCAAAATAGTTTCTGCTGGGTATCGAGGGGGTGGGGGGGAGAGGGAGGGGGTGAGGAGGTAAGGGAGGGGGTGAGGGGATGGGGGAGAAATGACCCAAACATTGTATGCACATATGAATAAAAAAAAAATAAAGAAAGAATCCATCCTTGGGGCAGGGGTGCGGATGGCAAGCACTAACTCTCTTCACCTGTAAACAGGAGAAAATAGTGACCACCCCCACCCAATCCCCATAAGAGGTTGAAGTAGACCAGACAGGTTAGTCTGGAGTCTGAGCATGACCAGTGTTCTGTATTGTCAGCATCTTCCTAAATAAAGCTGCCAGAGGGACAATCAGGACAGAATTCCTTTACAGATGGAGTATGTACCCAAATCTTAAGTAGCAGAATCAGCTGGATCCTTGCTCTGGGCTTCTGCTTTTCTTCTTCTCTTCTGTGGCCTCTGACTACTGAGGTCGCTCCTAAGACTCCTGGGCAGACCACAGCCTAGAATCCAGCCCTCTGTCCAGCTGGAAATGGCCTCCTCTCAATTCCTGAGAGCTGTTCTTCCCACTTATTGTCAGTGCTCACTTCAGAGTCTGTGGATGATTGAATGTGCTGACTGTGAGCACCCCAGGGGACCTCAGCCACAGAACATCCATGAGAGACCCACACACCCTGGCCACCTTCATTCAACAGGCTCCCTGGCTGAGGATGCAGACCACAAAGTTCAGTTGTCTGACTCCAGGAGAAGCCAGAAACCCAAAATTTTATAGGGTCACCCCTGAAATTCCAATGCTGTCAACTAATTTGTTTTACATTTTAAATATTGTACCAGCCAAACATCAATGGATGGAACCTTCTTTCAATAATTACTTCTACTTAACTAAACACTCTACTTTAAACTAGCACCCATTTTTGATTAGTAAGATTTAAATACTCTCCCATTGACAATTAATAAATATGCTATAAATATTGGTTTGTTTCCCCTAATTATTTTCACATTCCTTCACTCATTCCACCATTTTGATTTCCAAGTCTAAACCAGAAAAAAAAATCCAGAAAGTCACAGTATCCTAAAATATCAAAGTACCGGTCCATTACCTTGTGTGGAGAGCTGTCACTGAACTAGACACTGGGGAGAAGTTCGCCTTTCCACATGTCACCACCAGCTGCAAAGGTGTGTGTTTTAACAGCATAATCATTCTCACCCTGAGGAAATGAAAAAGTGTCAGGTGTTGAGTAAATGCGATCTTGTCTGGACTTTCTGCCTCTGCATTTGCTAATGAACTCCACTCAGTGTCTGATGAAACCTGTAGCTTTGACAGGCAGGGAGGGCAAAGGGGAAAATTCTTGGGCTGATTTCAAGCTCCAGTGGAAAATATTTTTTGAAGTGAAAAATGAATGGACTTAATAGTTTGCTAAGAGCCCATTATACACAGACGGGAAGATTTGTCTTAGATAGACTATGTATATATGACAACACAAAGACCACTGAAACCTAAAACACAGAATTATTTTGTTGGAGAGCCATTTAAGTGCCTCTGCTGAATGGAATCTTTGACGTTAATATCAGATCAAAGCCAAAATGTCCGCTGGCTCTTATTTTAAGTGAGATCTCCACAGCATCGCCCTGTGATCAGCTGGACAGTGTTGGTTACCAGGCTCCACCAGGCTTAGTTCTGAAAGCTTCCTTGCCCCACATAGAAGGAAGATACAGCCATAAGGGCAAAATTCAGCCCCTTTCAGTCCAGAAGACCCACTAACATAAGATAATGGAATGATGAAATTTCTGCACAAAGCCTACCCAGCCAGCACAGGTCTCCCAAGGAGAGGGGGATGTAGCCGCAAGAGCCAAATGGTTCATAGTCCCAGCCACAATTTGGTGTCATCGAATAACACTGTCCTTTTGGGATTAGATGCTAGGCAGAACACTTTGGCTCCTGTGGATGGCAGGGACTTGCAGGGTCTTCTCATTTTAACTACGTAATTCACAGAAAATGAGTCACAAAAGTATTGAGGACGTAGGGTTCTGGCATCTTCCCCCACTGTCAAAGCAAAAGTTGTATCTGAGAAAGTTCAATAGGCAAAAGGACTTTATTGAAGACTATTGTTAAGAAGGGAGAAACCCAAACTTAACCTGAACTCAACAGGGCTGAAACAAAAGCAAAGAGGACTTTTAAGGGTTGGGGCAGGTGGCACATGTGTTTGCTAACTGCCTTTGTCCAGAGGGAAAGCAACCTCTACCTTCATAAGAGAGAAGCCAGGAAGATGGCGACTAGAGGAAGCAGAAAGCCTGCTTCCTAAAGTAAAATCTTGGAGAGACACTGGAGACACACCTTGCAGGAAAAACCACCAAGAAGAGGCAAAACTCTGACACCTCCACACCCCCAACCCACACATAGCATCCCCACTCCAGGTTAAATGGAGAAACCAGGAGGACTCCCACACCACCAGACGCCAGCTCCTATCCTGCTTGGGAGAAGCAGACCACCAGGTGAGCTAAGAGGCATGTGATACTCCCAAAAACAGCCCTGGGCCAGATCAGCATAGCCCCCTGAACAGACTGACCCCCACCCAGGGAAAAAAGAAAAACTGAATAATAAACAAGCAGCTGAAAAAAAATACATGTAGCAAAGAGGGTGGGGCGCCCTGAGCTCTGGAGAGTGGGGAGAGGCACTCCCCACTGGAACTGTAAATAAACAAGCCGGCAGGAGAAGGAAGGAGCAGCGGCCCCTGCCCAGCAACCTTGGAGTGGGGAAAGCTTGTAACAGCAGCTAAAGTGTGGCATGCTCCACTGGAGAGTAAGAGAGGGCATGTCCCCAAAAAACTCTAAATGATAAAAAAAGACTGCAATTGCAACGGGTGGGTAGGGCTTTATACTGGAGAAAACAAAAGGGGCATGCGTCCAGGAGAACTCTAAATAAACAAAGCCTGCGGGGCTAGGTGAGTGTAGAGCTCATTCCTGAGATCTGCATAAATAAAACCTGCAGCAGCAGATGGCTGACAGTAGGTGGCAGGTGAGCTGCAGCCTCAGACAGACATTCACAGAACTGTCTCCAGACTCTTTTTTTTCCTCTCTCTTCCTTTGATGAGACAATGACAGAACTAGGACTGGATGCTGAAGGACTAACTGAAATTGTATTGCATTGGAACTTGGGATTTTTTTTGTTTTGTTTTGTTTTTGTTTTTTGTTTTTTCCCCTAAGATGAGACAACGACAGAACTTCTCAGACACCACCACCAGGACTGGAGGCTGAAGGAGTAACACAAAAATTATTAAGACTGAAACTTTATTGCATTTGAACTTGGGGATTTTTTTTTATCCTCTCTCTGTCTCTGTAATGCCTGTTTAGCGCACCATTGATCAGTACACTATCTCTCCCTGTTTATTTCTTTGGCTGTGTGTGTGTATTTAAGTTTAGTTTTTTTCCCTTTTTTTTTACCTTTTTTGCTTTCCCTCTCCTCTCATCCTTCCACTCTAGATATCACCATTATTATTAATACAAGCCAGACAATACTGAATTATACACAGTACAGGGACAGTAACAATAGCAAGGGCAATGATGGGAAGACAGAAAAAGGAGAGAAACCATTTTCCCCTCAATAATAAATTAATACAGGATCCAGAGGGAAAGAAAACAGATACCCAGATCCAGACTCCAACAAAACAAAGATAAACTATGCCAAAGAACCAAATGAAGCCCACAAGAACACTCTGAAAGAAGAAAATCTGCAAGTAATCAATGAGAATTTTATAGAAATGACCCTGGATATGGTCAGCCAAAATGTACAGGAAACACTCAAGAAATTCCAAGACAACAAAAATAGAGAATTTGAGCAAGCACAAGAACAAATAAAAGAAACTATAGACACACTATATAAACACCAAAGTGAAACAAAGAACACAATAAAGAAAGAGATAAATGAACTCAGGATGAAAACAGACAATATTAAAAAGGAAGGGACTCATGATATGGAAAATCTCAGAAAAAACAAAACAGAAATGCAAAACAAAGTGGAAGGTCAATACAGCAGACTAGAACAAGCAGAAGACAGAATCTCAGAACTCGAAGATGAAATGGTAATTAAAGGAAAAACCAAAGAACTATTAAACAACTAAGGACCTGTGAAAAGAAAATGCAAGAACTTACTGACTCCATCAAAAGACCAAACCTGAGAATCATGGCCAATGAAGAAGGAAAAGAGGTGCAAGAAAAAGGAATGCATAATATATTCAACAAAATAATAACAGAAAATTTCCCAAATCTAGAGAAAACTATGCCCATACAGGTACAGGAAGCCTCCAGAACACCAGACAGACCTGACCAAAATAGAACTACCACACAACATATCATCATTAAAACAACAAGTACAGAAACTAGGGAAAGAATATTGAAGGCGGTAAGAGAGAAAAAACAAATAACATACAAAGGTAAACCCATCAAAATCACAGCAGACTTCTCAACAGAAACATTAAAAGCAAGAAGAGCTTGGGGTGAGATCTTCCAGGCACTGAATGAAAATAACTGCAACCCCAGGATACTCTACCCAGCAAAACTATCATTCAAAATAGATGGAGCAATAAAAGTCTTCCATGATAAGCAGAAACTAAAACAATATGTGACCACAAAGCCACTATTACAAAAGATTCTTCAAGGGATTCTGCACAAAGAAAGTGAAATTCACCATAACCATGAAAGGACAGGCAGCACCAAACTACAGGAAAAGAAAAAGCAAGACAGTAGAGAGTAACCTCAACTTAGGTACACACAATCAAACCTTCAAACAACTAAGACAACTAAATGACAGGAATCACCACATACCTATCAGTACTAACACTTAATGTTAACGGACTTAATTCACCCATCAACAGGCACCGCTTCACGAAATGGATTAAAAAGGAAGATCCAACAATTTGTTGCTTACAGGAGACCCATCTCACCGACAGAAATAAGCATAGGCTTAGGATGAAAGGCTGGAAGAAGATTTACCAAGCCAATGGCCCCTGAAAACAGGCAGGAGTAGCAATACTTATCTCTGACAAAGTAGACTTCAAACCTACATTGATCAAATGAGATAAAGAAGGACATTCCATACTAATAAAAGGGGAAATAGACCAAAAGGAAATAATAATTATCAACCTGTATGCACCCAATGTCAACGCACCCAATTTCATCAAACATACCCTGATGGACCTAAAACCATATATTAACTCCAACACAGTGGTCATGGGAGACTTTAACACCCCATTATCATCAATAGATAGGTCATCCAAACAAAAAATCAATAAAGAAATCCTATATCTAAAACATACCATAGATCAAATGGAACTAGTTGATGTCTACAGAACATTTCATCCAACATCTACACAATATAATTCCTCTCAGCAGCCCATGGAACCTTCTCCAAAGTAGATCATATCCTAGGGTACAAAGCAAGTCTCAGCAAATATAAGAAAATAGAAATTATACTGTGCATACTATCTGATCACAATGCAGTAAAAGTAGAACTCAACAACAAAAGTAAAGACAAAAAAACATGCAAACAGCTGGAAACTAAACAACTCATTACTTAATGAAGAATGGATCATCGATGAAATAAAAGAGAAAAATAAAAAGTTCCTGGAAGCCAATGAAAATGAAAACACCACCTACCGGAACCTATGGGATACAGCTAAGGCAGTCCTGAGAGGAAAGTTTATAGCCATGAGTGCATATATTAAAAAGACTGAAAGATCCCAAATCAATGACCTAATGATACATCTCAAACTCCTAGAAAAACAAGAACAAGCAAACCCCAAAACAAATAGAAGGAGAGAAATAATAAAAATACGAGCTGAAATCAACGAAATAGAAACCAAAAAAACCATACAAAGAATTAATGAAACAAAAAGTTGGTTCTTTGAAAAAATAAACAAGATCGATAGACCCCTGGCAAACCTGACTAAAATGAGGAGAGAAAAAACCCAAATTAGTAGAATCAGGAATGCAAAAGGGGAGATAACAACAAACACCATCGAAGTCCAGGAAATCATCAGAGACTACTTCAGAACCTATATTCAAATAAATTTGAAAATCTTAAAGAAATGGACAGATTTCTAGATACATATGATCATCCAAAACTGAACCAAGAGGACATTAATCACCTGAATAGACCTATAACACAAAATGAAATTGAAGCAGCAATCAAGAGTCTCCCCAAAAAGAAAAGTCCAGGACCTCATGGATTCTCTGCTGAATTCTATCAGACCTTTAAAGAAGAACTGACACCAACCCTCCTTAAACTGTTCCATGAAATAGAAAGGGAAGGAAAACTGCCAAACACATTTTATGAAGCCAGTATTACACTTATCCCAAAACCAGGCAAAGACACCTCCAAAAAGGAGAACTATAGGCCAATCTCCTTAATGAACATTGATGCAAAAATCCTCAACAAAATAATGGCAAACCAAATTGAACAACACATCAAAAAGATTATTCACCACGACCAAGTAGGCTTCATCCCAGGGATGCAGGGGTGGTTCAACATATGAAAATCAATAAACGTAATAAACCACATTAACAGAAGCAAAGACAAAAACCACTTGATCATCTCAACAGATGCAGAAAAAGCCTTTGATAAGATCCAACACCATTTCATGATCAAAGCTCTAAGAAAAATAGGAATAGAAGGAAAGTACCTCAACATTATAAAAGCTATAATAAATATAAAACTTACAGCCAGCATTATACTTAACGGAGAAAAATTGAAACCATTCCCTCTAAAATCAGGAACCAGACAAGGATGCCCACTATCTCCACTCCTATTCAACATAGTTCTGGAATTCCTAGCAAGAGCAATTAGGCAAGAAGAGGGAATAAAAGGAATACAAATAGGTAAAGAAACTGTCATAATATCCCTATTTGCAGATGACATGATCCTATACCTTAAAGACCCAAAAAACTTTACTCAGAAGCTTCTAGACATTATCAATAGCTATAGCAAGGTAGCAGGATATAAAATCAACATAGAAAAATCATTAGCATTTCTATACACTAACAATGAGCAAACGGAAAAAGAATGTATGAAAACAATTCCATTTACAATAGCCTCAAAAAAAATCAAATACCTAGGTGTAAACCTAACAAAAGATGTGAATGACCTCTACAAGGAAAACTATACACTTCTGAAGAAAGAGATTGAGGAAGACTATAGAAAGTGGAGAGATCTCCCATGCTCATGGATTGGTAGAATCAACATAGTAAAAATGTCGATACTCCCAAAAGTAATCTATATGTTTAATGCAATTCCCATCAAAATTCCAATGACATTCATTAAAGAGATTGAAAAATCTACTGTTAAATTTATATGGAAACACAAGAGGCCACAAATAGCCAAGGCAATACTCAGTCAAAAGAACAATGCAGGAGGTATCACAATACCTGACTTCAAACTATATTACAAAGCAATAACAATAAAAACAGCATGGTACTGGCACAAAAACAGACATGAAGACCAGTGGAACAGAATAGAGGATCCAGATATGAAGCCACACAACTATGAGCAACTTATCTTTGACAAAGGAGCTAAAAATATACGATGGAGAAATAGCAGCCTCTTCAACAAAAACTGCTGGGAAAACTGGTTAGCAGTCTGCAAAAAACTGAAACTAAGATCCATGTATATCACCCTATACCAAGATTAACTCAAAATGGATCAAGGATCTTAATATCAGACCCCAAACTCTTAAGTTGATACAAGAAAGAGTAGGAAATACTCTGGAGTTAGTAGGTATAGGTAAGAACTTTCTCAATGAAACCCCAGCAGCACAGCAACTAAGAGATAGCATAGATAAATGGGACCTCATAAAACTAAAAAGCTTCTGTTCATCAAAAGAAATGGTCTCTAAACTGAAGAGAACACCCACAGAGTGGGAGAAAATATTTGCCAATTATACATCAGACAAGGACTGATAACCAGAATATACAGGGAACTTAAAAAACTAAATTCTCCCAAAACTAATGAACCAATAAAGAAATGGGCACATGAACTAAACAGAACTTTCTCAAAAGAAGAAATTCAAATGGCCAGAAAACACATGAAAAAATGCTCACCATCTCTAGCAATAAAGGAAATGCAAATTAAAACCACACTAAGATTCCACCTCACCCCTGTTAGAATAGCCATCATCAGCAACACCACCAACAACAGGTGTTGGCGAGGATGCGGGGAAAAAGGAACCCTCTTACATTGTTGGTGGGAATGTAGACTAGTACAACCACTCTGGGAAAAAATTTGGAGGCTACTTAAAAAGCTAAACATCGATCTACCATTTGATCCAGCAATACCACTCTTGGGGATATACCCAAAAGACTGTTACTCCAGAGGCACCTGCACATCCATGTTTATTGCGGCACTATTCACAATAGCCAAGTTATGGAAACAGCCAAGATGCCCCAGCACTGACGAATGGATTAAGAAAATGTGGTATCTATACACAATGGAATTTTATGCAGCCATGAAGAAGAACGAAATGTTATCATTCGCTGGTAAATGGATGGAATTGGAGAACATCATTCTGAGTGAGGTTAGCCTGGCTCAAAAGACCAAAAATCGTATGTTCTCCCTCATATGTGGACATTAGATCAAGGGCAAACACAACAAGGGGATTGGACTTTGATCACATGATAAAAGCGAGACCACACAAGGGAGGGGTGAGGATAGGTAAGACACCTAAAAAACTAGCTAGCATTTGTTGCCCTTAATGCAGAGAAACTAAAGCAGATACCTTAAAGCAACTGAGGCCAATAGGAAAAGGGGACCAGGAACTAGAGAAAAGGTGAGATCAAAAAGAATTAACCTAGAAGGTAACACCCACGCACAGGAAATCAATGTGAGTCAATGCCCTGTATAGCTATCCTTATCTCAACCAGCAAAACCCCTTGTTCCTTCCTATTATTGCTTATACTCTCTCTACAACAAAATTAGAGATAAGGGCAAAATAGTTTCTGCTGGGTATTGAGGGGGGGAGCGGGAGGGGGTGGAGTGGGTGGTAAGGGAGGGGGTGGGGGCAGGGGGGAGAAATAAACCAAGCCTTGTATGCACATATGAATAATAAAAGAAAAATGAAAAAAATAAAATAAAATAAAATAAAAAACAATGAGCAAACTGAAAAAGAATATATGAAAACAATTCCATATACAATAGCCTCAAAAAAAATCAAATACCTAGGTGTAAACCTAACAAAAGATGTGAAAGACCTCTACAAGGAAAACTATACACTTCTGAAGAAAGAGATTGAGGAAGACTACAGAAAGTGGAGAGATCTCCCATGCTCATGGATTGGTAGAATCAACATAGCAAAAATGTCGATACTCCCAAAAGTAATCTACATGTTTAATGCAATTCCCATCAAAACTCCAATGACATTCATTAAAGAGATTGAAAAATCAACCATTAAATTTATTTGGAATCACAAAGGCCACGAATTGCCAAGGCAATACTCAGTCAAAAGAACAATGCAGGAGGTATCACAATACCTGACTTCAAACTATATTACAAAGCAATAACAATGAAAACAGCATGGAACTGGCACAAAAACAGACATGAAGACCAGTGGAACAGAATAGAGGACCCAGATATGAAGCCACACAACTATAACCAACTTGTCTTTGACAAAGGAGCTAAAAATATACGATGGAGAAATAGCAGCCTCTTCAACAAAAACTGCTGGGAAAACTGGTTAGCAGTCTGCAAAAAACTGACACTAGGTCCATGTATATCACCCTATACCAAGATTAACTCAAAACGGATCAAGGACCTTAATATCAGACCCCAAACTCTAAAGTTGATACAGGAAAGAGTAGGAAATACTCTGGAGTTAGTAGGTATAGGTAAGAACTTTCTCAACGAAACCCCAGCAGCACAGCAACTAAGAGATAGCATAGATAAATGGGACCTCATAAAACTAAAAAGCTTCTGCTCATCAAAAGAAATGGTCTCTAAACTGAAGAGAACACCCACAGAGTGGGAGAAAATATTTGCCAGCTACACATCAGACAAAGGACTGATAACCAGAATATATAGGGAACTTAAAAAACTAAATTCTCCCAAAACTAATGAACCAATAAAGAAATGGGCGACTAAACTAAACAGAACTTTCTCAAAAGAAGAAATTCAAATGGCCAGAAAACACGTGAAAAAATGCTCACCATCTCTAGCAATAAAGGAAATGCAAATTAAAACCACACTAAGATTCCACCTCACCCCTGTTAGAATAGCCATCATCAGCAACACCACCAACAACAGGTGTTGGTGAGGATGCGGGGAAAAAGGAACCCTCTTACACTGTTGGTGGGAATGGAAACTAGTACAACCACTCTGGAGAAAAATTTGGAGGCTACTTAAAAAGCTAAACATTGATCTACCATTTGATCCAGCAATACCACTCTTGGGGATATACCCAAAAGACTGTGACATGGGTTACTCCAGAGGCACCTGCACACCCATGTTTATTGCGGCACTATTCACAAGAGCCAAGTTATGGAAACAGCCAAGATGCCCCACCAGTGACAAATGGATCAAGAAAATGTGGTATCTATACACAATGGAATTTTATGCAGCCATGAAGAAGAACAAAATGTTATCATTTGCTGGTAAATGGATGGAATTGGAGAACATCATTCTGAGTGAGGTTAGCCTGGCCCAAAAGACCAAAAATCGTATGTTCTCCCTCATATGTGGACATTAGATCAAGGGCAAACACAACAAGGGGATTGCACTTTGAGCACATGATAAAAGCGAGAGCACACAAGGGAGGGGTGAGGATAGGTAAGACACCTAAAAAATTAGCTAGCATTTGTTGACCTTAACGCAGAGAAACTAAAGCAGATACTTTAAAGCAACTGAGGCCAATAGGAGAAGGGGACCAGGAACTAGAGAAAAGGTGAGATCAAAAAGAATTAACCTAGAAGGTAACACACACGCACAGGAAATCAATGTGAGTCAACTCCCTGTATAGCTATCCTTATCTCAACCAGCAAAAAGCCTTGTTCCTTCCTATTATGGCTTATACTCTCTCTACAACAAAATTAGAGATAAGGGCAAAATAGTTTCCGCTGGGTATTGAGGGGGTCGGGGGGAGAGGGAGGGGGTGGAGTAGGTAAGGGGTGGGGGCCGGGGGGAGAAATGACCCAAACGTTGTATGCACATATGAATAAAAGAAAAAAAAAGAGAAAAGCCAGGCACCCACCTGAGTTAGGCTCCCCCACCACCAGGGAAACCATGGCTGCCTCCCCTAGTCACTCCATCAAAGAGGTGGTTCCCAGTGCTTGAGGCATTCCTGGAGTGTAAACCTGGAAAAAGCTCCTTCCAGAAGTCCACATCCCAAAGGGGCAGAGAAAGCACTTGCAATGGTATTTCAAGGAAAGGATGTCAGGAGACAGGTCAGAGCAAGGCTGAGGCTCAGCCCAGCTGAGGGGAACACAGATCATCTTGGCCCCCTCAGCAGTCCCCTTTCTCATGCTCTGCCAAGCTCCTGTCCACCCCCAGTGAGAATGGGGCTGACAGCAGGTGAGAGTAACGCAAGGGCATCGCATCCAATTCGTGCCATCATGGGACACTGTCATCCCAGAGTTTTACTTTATTTGCTTATCTTGAGAAAGGAGAAAGTCATTACTGCTCAATGGTGTTTTCCCCGGGGTCTTTCTTCTCCCTGACTTTTCCTCTGACGTGTGTGTGGCCCCTCGCCCCTATCTGCCAAATAAATGGTGAAGGGCTGAGAAGGAAGGTTTACTGCACGACACAGGCAGGCAGCCATGAGAAGAGGCAGAGTAAGCACTCAGCCCGTCTTCAGCCATGTTTGGGGTACAAAAATGAGCTTTGAGCTTGAATAGACGAAGTTTTAGAGCAGGGGACAAGTGGCATGCTTAGTTAAACAGTCCCAGTCACAGGTATGGTCCAGTGGATGTTATTTCAGCCCTTCTTTTGGCAGGGCTTCCACAGAAGTCATCACTGAGGAGTTCGCTGTTCCTTTTCTTAGGGGCAGTTTCCTCCTCCCCCGTTGTAAACGTGTTAGCTTCCTGGATTCCAAGGTGATTGCCAAGTGACTAGCGAAGGAACAGCCCAGCACAAAGAACACAGATACAAAGTGGAGAACGGATGCCAACCTTCTTCCTTGCTTTGAGTTAATTCGCGGACAAGTAAAGAGTTAATGCTTTCTAGCAAAAGCAGTGTAGGCACCGTTAAGAAGAGGTAGACATGCAGGAGAACTTATTTTGGCCAGAAAATAATATAACTAAAAGCAAACTTGTCAACATGATCATTTTTTTTTTGAAGAATTAATATTGTGTCTGGTTTTCCAAGTGTCTCAGCCTTCACTTCCCCAAAAGCAGAGCCCAAGACTTAACTTGCACCTTCTCTAGGAAGTGATCTCAGGGTGTAGGAGTGGGAATTAAGAAGGGATGTTGATGTCGACCACTGCTTGGACCGCCTGGTGCTCCTTCTGGAAGCTTCCAGGGAGCAGGGAGCATGTGTCACAGGCTCGTGGTTATCTTGCCCACAAGTGGGTTTCCATACCCATGAGCTCCCCTCTCCCGGTTGCACAAGTTAGAGTATTTCCTGTACCATGGTGTCAGAGGTCCCAGGGTGGGAAGTCAGGGACACCGCTAACTTCAGGTGAGGCACAACCAGGACAAGGCTGGAAAACCTGTTTACCGGAGTCAGGACCAGACCCAGAGGTCAGGCCTGGGGAATGGGGAAGTCACGAAGGTATTGACATAACAGCTCTTGGGGCCTCTTGTGATCCTTCACAAAGCAGGCACCAAGTGACATAAGATACTAAGCCAAGTGTGGCTGGACAGAAGCCAGGAGTACCAGGAGGCAGTGACAGAAAAATCCCACTGGCCTAGGATGGAGATGAGGTGACTTATCCAGAGCTGAGCCGTCCTAGTGCCACATCCTTCCCTGCCTCCCTTAGGGGCGATGGCACATTCTCCCACCCACAGGAAGGACATGATGGGGCAGGTGCTGAAGGCCTCCCAGCCTGGACAGTGGTGGGTGGCCTGCAGGTAGAAGACAGGTTATGAAAATAGGGATGTTATGTAGGGGAAAAAGAGAAGCCTTAGCCCACCACACACCGCACACCATTTTGCCTTTCTTGATATAGCTATAAATGCGAGACCACTGCTGGTCCATCCTCATAGGAGATGAGGATGTGTTGCAAGTCCGGCTAACAGCAACCTCTTTGTGCACAGCTGGGGAGAGGAAATTGCTGTAATAAGCTTTTCTCTCTGTTAATTCTCCAACATGAAATAATTGATAACATGCCAAGGCTTTGCTATAAAACATTCATCTTACACATGTACTTAATAGTAAGATATTCTCAGCCAGCTCAAGTGCAATCCACAGCAAAGCAATTATTTATTTTAACATTTGCATTTAAACCAAATGATATTAAAATTCATCAAGGAGAGATCACCAATATCACAAAACTGAAGGCAACACTGTCTCTGTCCAGATCTTTGAAGCAATCTGTCCTCCAAATAATGAGACAGCCTATAGTCAGCACAAATTACAGCTAACTGCATTGTATTTTCCACTTAGATTTAATTATAACACCATTAATGAAAAATACCCAGTGCTCAACTCCATCAATAATGAAGCTACCTCAAGCAATACTGGGCCTAGAACATTCCATTTGCTATAAAGTGCACTGTGACCATTTTATTAAATCAGATGGTGTTTGAAGATTCTAAACAAGTCAGCAAGGTGCAGTTGTGACATTGCTCACCAAGATCCGCTGTGCAGGGAACCCTGCAGGTGGAAGGCACCTTGCTCTCCCTCACAAACAGCTGCTCCTTGACTCTACCAGAGTCCTAGAGCTCTTTACATTCAAGGGAACATTCCCCCAGTGAACCTTAATTCATGATGAAACATAATCCCAGATAAGTCAAAAAGGAAGACACTTTATTCTTATATGACTTGAATCAATACTGCGAGATCTCTCGAAGAGCCTGTAATTCCCATTTATTGTTTAAGTGCTTCTATTTCATTTTAACCACAAGGAGCCTTTCCAAGGAGGGCAAGACAGGAGGAGGGGGAGGCAGCTGCAGGTCCTACTGTGCAAAGGCAGTTGGGAATCACTTGGTGGGTGTGATCCCTTGTCAAAAGGTCCTTCCCAGTCCCCAGCTTCATGGGTGTCACTTGAACTGTGTGTCCATGAAGTGCTATACTACACACAAGCTTCTGTGGCTCTCGTTTCTTCTCCAGCACATGGACCAGACAGACCCCAACAAGAACAAGGCATTTCACCAAGACCAGTAGTGTCTTTCCATGCCAAGCCATGCTTCCAACATCCATGCACAGCTGTCATCTCGGGCATGAGGAGCCCCGGGATCAGCCTCACACTGGGCTTGTGCAGTCCAGAGGTTCAGGTGTCTGAGTTCTTGCCTCCAGGTCCATTTTGGCCCGTTGCCACGTGAACAGAGACCAGCACACCTGCTTGGTGCAGAAATGAAGCAGCTGACAGCTCCCTGACACGGAGACATTGGAGGTCAAATGTCCTCACGTCTCTTCTTGGGCTCCCATTCCTGGAGCTATGGCTGGAAAACCAAGCTCTCATTTCCCAGACCCTGCTCATGGAGTGGGCGTTCATTAAGGGGAGGTCTGTGCTGCCAGAATCCCAAAATTCATTTTTAAGTCACATGTAAGAACTGAGGGCATGGCTCAAGTGGTAGAGCACCCACCTAGCAAATGTGAGGCCCCGAGTTCAAACCCCAGTACTGACAAAAATAAATATAGATGGATAAATAAAATATAAAAGTTCCTCTGAACTTTCTGAAGTTATATAGTATAAACATTTAAAAGTAGGTTTGCTAATAGACAGTACAAACAAGATTGCAGGGTGCATGTTTTACTGATTTTAGTGGCCTATTTACATACAATAAGCCAAAATTGAAAACAAGTCATTATTAATGATTTGTTCACTCACTCTAAAAGAGCCTTGTAGTCTGCACGATGAGCACACAGTATTTTGCTGACCTTGCTGTGCTTTGCGTAAACATGAAGAGGACATTGCTGTTTACAAGAATCGTGGGACCTGGCACATTCCTTCCAGCCTGCCCTCGAGGGGTCTGACCAAGAAGTCAACACTGCACTTACTTACCACACTGCCTGTGACTACCCTCCCTGCAGAAGTCACGATCCTCCAGGAACTTAGAACTTAGCTCAGACATGCAGACACATACATGCAGGAAAGGGGAAACCTCACTCGTGAAAAGAAAGCCACAAAACAACATCTACGTGTGTGGATAAAACGGGCAAGTCAGAGCAAGCACTCCAGCTGTCAGAAACAGGAAGTTCAATTGTCCCAAGGAAAACCTCGGCCCAGGATGGGGAATTTGAGGGACTGAAGACCTTAAACATCGGAGAAGTGTGGCGAGAGCACCCTAGGGTAAAGATAAAGAGGCATATTAGGACAATGGTGAGAGCAATTTGGCTAGACCAGAACTCAAGTAGCCCCCCAAAAAAGAGATTATGGTACCTTTAACCAAAGTCATGAACCCAATGGAAATCAGTAAAGTAAAGGCAAATCTACTCAAGGAAGAAGGAAGAACTTTACCAAAAAAAGGAGGCTCTGGGTGCTACTAAAATGGTGGTGCTGGAAGCACGAGCGTGTACACACGCAGACTCACCGGAGCGCACACACTGATTGCGTGCAGCATTTGGTACACGAGGAAGAAGAAAAGCACCTATGCAAATTCAGACTTCTCAAGACACCAGCAACACACACAAGGTTTAATTATTTAATAACACGTGTATTTATGATTTGTGGCAGGGAATGGCGACGAGCCACTTAACCTCAGCCTCATCTCACAAACTCATCGGTTTTTGTGGTGACACACTTAAACTCTCTGCCTTAGCAATTCACAAGCAGACAGGACATCATTACCTGTAGCAAAGGGAGCTCCTGAGCTTATTCATCCTGTCCAATGGAAATTTCAAATCCTTAAAAAAAAGTTTAAGTATAAAAGTTCTCTAAAATACAAAGAAAAATAATAAATTAAAAAACAAAAATCACGAACCACGCATGGTAGTGTGCACCTGGAGGAAACTGAGGCAGGAGTGTATCACCAAGCCCAGGAGTTCAAGACCAGCCTGGGGGGAGACCCTGTCTCAATAAATACATACACACATTTTAAAACTAATCATGATATAGATGCTTAATTAACTAATGCTAATATCTTTTGAAAAAACAACTTAAGATCATCACACACAGTACAATCTGTGCATGTTTTTGAATATCACTGAAAACACTTTTTGCAGTGCTGGGGATTGAACTCAGGGCCTTTTGCATACCAGGCAAGGGCCCCAGGAAGAAATTCTTCAAGTCTTCACTTGGAAATAGTTACATAGGCTAACTGTACAGTGGGAAGAAGGTAACTTCTTACTTTTTTAAAATAACTTTTGTGAATCTTCAGAAGTTCTAATCAGCAAAAAATAAAAGTTTCTAACTGAAGAAAAATTAAGTGCAAAACTTAGGTCTGAGTTTCCTAACATAATACAAGTGCAGTCACTACAAAGAAAGTAAGCAGGGTGACTGAAGCTTAGCTGGGACTGAGCAGCCCTGGTTTGGTGCCACCTGTTGTCTCCTCTCTTCCAAGCAGGACAAGATGACTGCCCTCAGCCTTCCTCTGCTGGGTGGGCAAGGCTGTCTTGTCCTCTTTTCCCCTCCCTGAGTCACCCTGGCCAGCCCCTAAGCACAGCTTTCCTCATCGGTTCCCAACAGGACTGACCAGACTGCGCCACTCAGAGACCAGACCCCAAGAGGAAGCAGGAAGCTAAGGCTACCCCAGTCCATCAGCCCCTAACAGTCACAGACTAGCGATGGTATGGAAGCCACTGACAGTGAAGAGGTCGGGAGGGGTGCCACAGCAAGGAGGACGCAGGAATTGTTTAGGAAGATGCGGCCCTGCCCTTGAACTGCAGACCTCTGACCTGGAATCTTCAGAAGAACTGCCCTCCCCTGAGACACTTGAGCCCAGTCTCCCCAAATAGCCACGCGCCCCGGGCCTGCTGACTGGGGTGCTTTCCCTGCCTGCCTCGAGCCCCGCTCTGGTCAGTAACACCTTACAACCTCCTATTCAGCTGAAATTACACTCATTCTCATCTATCCCAGTGCTCTCATCTCACCTGTAGCTGTGCTGCCCTCCCAGTTCATTTGGTCCTCAGCATTTGACTGCCAAGGGCTCACACTGCCCCATGCTCATCTTGCGACACTCGCCGGCCTGCTTCCAAGGAAACATTGTTCCCACAGATGGGCAATATTTTTTGGCAGTACCAAGGTTTTAACTCAGAGCCTCACTCTTGCTAGGCAGAGGTACTCTACCACTTGAGCCACTCTGCCAGCCCAGACGGGCAATATTTACAAAGCACGTACCCTATAAGCCCAGAGCTGGCTTCAGCCTGCTCTACTCCAGAGTCACCTGCTCCCCTGCTTCCAGCCCTGGCTTTGGAGTCCCTTCCTGGTGCTAGTGGAACCGCTCTCTACCCCCACTCTGCCCTTCTGCTCTTGGAGGTCTCCCCTTCCTGCCTTCCTCCTGCAGAACCTTGACCTAGGACAGTACCTGACTCCATCATTCCTCTTTCAAAACCAGAAAGGCCTGAGGGCTGGTGGAATGGCTTAAGTGGAAGGAGCACCACCTAACAAGCATGAGGCCCTAAGTTCAAACCCCAGTGCTGCAAAAACAAACAGAAGTGCCTATCCCTCCCTCTAGGTTCCAGGGTGCCTCCTCTCACAGGTGGCTTTCCTATTAGGAGAGGGTCCCAGCACCAAGCTAACAAGACAGTTGGCCAGTTTCTCTGTGGCCCCTCACCAAACCCTGCCCTGTTCCTCTCCACCCCACCTCCTTCTCCAAGGACATTTGACAGTGCCAGGCTGCTCCAAACCCAAAACAAGCCTGCAGCACTGCAATTATACCTGCACACAGATAGGAAAGGGAAGTGTGACCATATCTGGCCACAGGTGCCTGCTGTAGACTAGAATTAGTGGCAGTCTGGAGGGATTGGGACTTGAATAAAATCGCTGATTACCAATGACCCCTGAGTCCCTTAAAGCAGCACCGTCTGCCACATCCATACATCATCTCCACGGAATGTGACACAGCACTTCCCATGGTGGGTCAGAACCCAGACTTCCCAGCACAGAAGTATGATGGTTGGCTCTGTCGCCCAAGCCACACACGCATTCCAGAATCCCCTGGCTCAGCATCACCCTGAATAGGGGAGCAGGAACAAAGAGGCCCGGCCCTACAGGAGGACAGGGCACATCCATGCTGCCCCAGGACACATGTGGGTTGAGGAGGAGGAATGGCCTTCACAATTTAGATGACCCCCCTTGCCCACAGCACTTTGGGGTGAGGGGGTGGTGGCTCCCCTGTTTTATTCACACCCCAACCTGATCCCAGGAGAGTGGGAATGCCAGTCACTCTGGCAAAATGCTCCCCTAGAACTTACTCTTGTTTCTAACCATCGGAGGAATTAATGTTTGATGGGCCCTGTGTGGCACATCTGTAATCTGAAAAGCTGAAGGCAGATGGCCTATAAATTGCATGGAGAATGGAGGTGCCAGCTTCCTCTCTCTGCCCCGAAAGCTTTCCTCTGGTTTTAACCTAATTAGGGCGATCTGATGCTGCTACATGGGCCCAGGTGGGCACAACTGAGGCAGGCTAGAAGTAGAAAAACTTGGGGGCTCATGTAGGTTGCCCAGGGATGGTCCAGACCACCCTCACCTGGCTGGGAACCACCCTTGCCCCACCCAATCATGTACTATTGGCTGAGAATCTCCTTTTTCTCCCCTTATCGTAGGTTTTTAAAGCACCTGAAGAGCAAAAATACACCCTCTCAGCTTTAGGCTTCCACCTGGGCCTCACCATGCTTCCCTTCGTATTTCCCTTCCCTTACTTTTAATAAACTCCATTTACACCCGCATGTTCTGCCATGGAATCTTTCCGGTGGGATACAAAGAACATGGCAGTCTTCTGATTTCAGACTCCACCAGCGCCATGGACACTACCATGTCTTCCAAGGGTACCTGCAAGGGTCACAAGGCAGAAGTAGGGACACGCTAGCCGATCCCAGGCTGGAAACCCCAAGTGTGTGGCACCTGGAGATACCTGTCTTCCACAGGAAGCAGCTGCTACCTGCAACCTGATGCACAATCCTGAGTCTGGTGTCAGAGGCCACAGAATTTTCACTCTGTTGGTGCCACAAACAATACCTACTTGTTACGTGGGAGTTACTGCAATTAATGCTTTGTGGCTATTAGTCTTCACAAATTCATAGGTGATTTATCAATGAAAATAATTTTCCCATGTGAATGGGCCTCATTTATCACAATAAGAAGCTATGAGGAGGTGAGGATCTCTTCCACTTGCACACACTTAGGATTCTGTCGTTCTGGTCCTGGGATGTGAGCGCTTTCCCCGCCCCCGACTTCCTCAGAATTGTTGGCTAAGCCTCTGGCAGAGGGAAGATGAAAACTCATAAAGACACACATACACACCCAGGCTCAACCAAGCACTAGCCACTGAGCAGTTGGCAGTGCTACCTCTGTGACAGACACATCATCCTGACCGCCATGAGTGGCTGAGATCGATGGGTAGCTCACGTCATTCCCATTAGGGGCTTTGAGTCATTGATCGAAGGGGAGACGGCCAGATGACAAAGGGATGTGAGTCATCGTCCCCAGCAAGTAGCCACAGGAAATGGGTAAAATCCAAGGTAAAAGGGGCCCGTGAGACGATGATGGACCATGCACAGCACAGGATGCTGGGGACAGGGTCTGCAGACAGCTCAGGCTCTGTGGGTGAGGGAGCCAAGGCCCAGAGGTGGAACTCCTGCCCACAATCACTGTCCACGGGAGGGGGTGGGGGCAGGGGGGAGAAATGAACCAAGCCTTGTATGCACATATGAATAATAAAAGAAAAATGGAAAAAAAAAAAAAAACAATCACTGTCCACAACATGGGGGCCCAGGGTCACTTTCCAGCACTCTGTGTGGTTATCTTTACCTAGGGACATGTCAGCCTGGCGCTCAGCCACTCACCAAACATGGGCTCCCCACCCAAGTGGCAGATGGCAGAAACACCAAGAAGGACTCCAAGCTACTTCCCTCCACATAAAGAACTCTCTAGAAGACCTTTGCAGACCTCTGGCTCGCTCTGTGTACTGCAAAAATCTCCCTGCGTCCTCACAACCCTGCCACTGACAGCTGCTCTGCTCTGCCTTTACTGGCCTCAAAGCTTTGAAACAGGCTCTCTGATGTTGCCCAGTGCAGCAGTAACCTTGGCAGACACCAGAAAACAGCCAAGAACTGGAGGCCAGCTCGGGTTTTGCCAGGGGGGTAACTATGAGCCAGGTTTTTGAGGGAGGGAAATCAGTAGGTGTTTGTCTTGGAGACCTTTCTAGATATTACTACCCTTTTACTCACTGGCAGCCTCAGAAATAGAGTGGCCTGGGCCCAAATGACCCCACAGGGGTCCCTCACAAACTGTCACCTCCCTCTACTCCTCAGTAACAGGCAATTCCTGTGGAGCCACTCGCGGATGGTTTGGCTCCATGTCCCCAGACAGACTGCAGAGGATGGTGTCAAGCACACCCCAGCAGAACACACTGAACCAATGGAGCAGGCCCCTCTCCCTGAAAGGAATGGGCCAAAGTCACACCCACTCGGCCGATGGGAAGGAGCTTGGTCAAAACACCTCCTAGTTCTCTCGGCCACCTCTCTCCCCTGTGACCTGATTATTAGAAATTGCATGGACAGGGTGACAAGTGGAGTTTTCTAAATCGTGTTTTCCAGAATTAGTTTTGCAGAATGTCAATAAAAGCAGTATAAGCAAAGGCACCATGACTTGGGAGATGCTGGCTTACACCAAACAGAGCAGGGCTCTGTTATTGCCGTTGTCCTTGTGTGGAGGCTTCAGGGAGCTGCACAACTCTGATGCATGGTGTAAGACTCCAACAGGCATTATGAAGGCCACACCACTCACACCCCTCTATGTCCGCTGTCACCTCCCACACTGTAAGAGCCTCAGGTCCCAGCCTCCCTGGGTCTGCACTCAGCAGTCTCTACACCAGCCAAGGGGTGCTTCCCAGACCACGTGCACACACGCACACACGCACACCTTGCTTTACTTTTCTTCATTATGCCTACTAATATAACACAAGATAATGCAACATAACACAACGTAACAATGTAGCGATGTCTCTCCACTGCACCCTGAGCTCCAACAGAGCAAGGCCTTTGTCTTGCCCACTGCTGTATTTCCAGCGCTGACCAGGACCCATCTAAGGGGCTAACTGAACATGTACTTGACTTCAGTCTCCTTGACACAGAGCCTGCACTCCGTGTCACCTTTCCTGGAAGTCAGGAAAGTCTTAATTATGTCCCCAACCACGACAATGCCCTACTGTGTGGCCGTGGGGAAGTTACCTCACCTGTCTGTGAAGTGGGGGAGTTGGGCTCAATCAGAAGCCACAAGCTGGATGTCCTTAGGGACTAGAAAGGAACATTGCTGTGTGGAGTGGGCACAGCGTAAGGCAAGGGGGTGCTGGCTGGGGTAGACTGCAGAGTCTACACAAACGAGTAAAAAATATCCAAAATTTCACAATGTCTCCATAAGAAATCCTTCTTGTAACCAGTAACCATGGGGCTGGGTGGTCCTTACAATCTACTTTCTATAAAACGTCGCAATTCCGTGATCCACAAGAGCTGGGATGCATCATTTCCTAAATAAACCTGCTTTGAATATGGATCAACCAGGATGTCTCTAGAAATGAACAGCTTATTATAAACTATAGCTGTTGGGAACTCCCCAACCCCCTCAAAAAAAAAAAAAGCTGAAGAAATGGAGACGGGCACTTCTGGGACCTCAGCCAAAGGATTCGGTGGCCTGCAGCCTGGCCGCTCACCATGGATGAGACAAGCTACACCACATGGGCCTCCTCTGACCCTGTGCTCTGGCTTCAGTTTTTGTGTACCCACTCTCACATTCCAAAGGGAGGGTTCTTTGGGCCCATGTTGGATCTAGTGCCCACTATTGACCAAACAGCATCAGCCAAGTAGAGCCAGGAGGCGTGGCCCAGTCATGGCTGGGTGGATACCCTTCCATATCAGGACATGGCTGGTAGAAGAAGAGTGTCCCAAAACAGGATGAAAAAGGAACGTATTGGTGTTGCCAGTTATGTTTCTCCCTGGTGTGTCAGATATTTTTAAGTGTGCAATGGCATGACAGGTGCTGCCTTTCTCCTGCTGGTTCAGGGATCTGGTCTGCCCTGCAGCCCCTCCTGCTAGCTCTGCCTCCTACCAGTATACAAGGGTACATGCCTTGAGTCCCCCTGGCAACCACCTGGTGGAAGGAAGGTTAGCAGGGGACAACATTCTTCCATCACAAAGAGGGTGAAGAGACACAGGGAAGTTCTGCCTCTTTGTCATTCATCCTCAGCACATATGAGATGTCATGGAACTTTATGAGTGCTAAATCAGTTTTATTAGCCGTGTGATTTGATTGATCTTGTTAGACCTGACAAGAAATCAATTGGAAAAAAATCTATGTATCTTCCCGGAATGTGCTCTCTCCCTTAAGGTAAAAGAACAATCTGACAAGCACAGGGGTAGAGCCACAAAGCAGCCTTGGTAAAATATCACCAAGTCCATGCCCTAGGAAAAGGTTACTTTCTAACCTTCAAAAGCCAGATGGAAATGAGTAGAGAGACAGAGGAAAGGAACCCTGTAAATCCAAGGATGTCACCTGCAGAGGACCTCTGAACTTCAGCAATGACTGGCTGTGGTGTGTCCTGATCTTCTCCAGGCACCCACCACTGCAGGGACAATGACACAGCAAAGGCAGTCACAAGACAGGGGCTGTAATGGAGACTCTAAAGACACTGGGAAGACATCAATGTTACCATCTGCCCAAACATAATAAAGAGAAGGCAGTTCTCTTGGGTCATCCAAACTCCACCATTCTCTGACTTGGCCGTGTGACCTTGAGCCAGTAACTTTCCTCTTTGGCCCTCAACATGCTCATTTGGGAACTAGGAGTGATACTGCCTACTGCGTCAGACAACTGTGATGGCAGTGGTGATGGTGATGATGATAATGATGGTGACGATGCTGGTGATGGTGATGAAGATAATGTTGATGGTAGTGATGATGGTGGTGGTGGTGGTGGTAGTGATGGTGGTAATGATGGTAGTAATGGTGGTAGAGGTGATGGTGGTGATGGTGGTGATGGTAGTGGTGGTGGTGGTGATGGTGATGATGATGGTGGTGGTAGAGATGATGGTGGTAGTTGTGATAGTGGTGGTGGTGATGGTAGTGGTGATGGAGGTGATGATGGTGGTGATGGTGGTGATGGTAGTGGTGGTGGTGGTGATGATGATGATGATGATGGTGGTGGTAGAGATGATGGTGGTAGTTGTGATAGTGGTGGTGGTGGTGATGGTAGTGGTGATGGAGGTGATGATGGTGGTAATGTTGGTGGTGATGGTAGTGATGGTGGTGGTGATGGTGATGATGATGGTGGTGGTAGAGATGATGGTGGTAGTTGTGATAGTGGTGGTGATGGTAGTGGTGATGGAGGTGATGATGGTGGTAATGTTGGTGGTGATGGTAGAGGTGGTGGTGGTGATGGTGATGATGGTGGTGGTGGTGGTAGAGATGATGGTGGTAGTTGTGATAGTGGTGGTGGTGGTGATGGTAGTGGTGATGGAGGTGATGATGGTGGTAATGTTGGTGGTGATGGTAGTGATGGCAGTGATGGTGACAATGGTGGTGGTAGTGGTGATAGGGTGGTGATGGAGGTGATGGTAGTGGTAATGATGGTGGTGACGGTGATGGTGGCTGTGATGGTGGTGGTGGTGGTGGTGGTGGTGAAACTGATGATGCTGATGCTGATGTTGATGATGCTGACAATGATGGTGTAAAATTCAGGGGGTCCCATGCCCCAGTTCTCCTCGTATTTCACCCTCTTTGTTACTATAGAGCAGCCTCATTTGCTTTTATTTGCCCACTCCTGATTTTGAATTTTATCCAGCAGCATTCTGGTCCTTTTTGTCCTCTGCTACCCACCCTCAAATGCAGCCATCAGCTTCATCTCCTCTCATGGCTTGTGTGGTGTGTGAGACAAGACTATAGCTTAAACAGGACAGGACACAAATCTTTACATTTCTCTCTTGCTGTCTTCTCAAGCCCCCAGCATGGAACTATTTGTCTATTTTGTTCCCAATGGGTCGTGAGTACAGCCCACGATGCCCTTCTCTTCTCCTCCTCCAACCAATTCGACACAGGCAAAGACAGACTTTCTGGGTGTGGGTGCTCAGGTTTTATCGTGGGAGTGGGTACAGAAAGGACCATAAACCACAGGTCCCCTCCTGCTGTCTCTACCTAAAGGTAAAGGCACATAGTTTTGTTTTAAAAAATTGAAAAAATTAACTTTGAAGTTTGCATTGCATTTCTTAGTGACAGCCTTTCTTGGTCAAGTCTCAAATGCCTGTCCCTCTGCATACCTCACTGCCAACTGGCAAGGCCTGGAGTTAAAGGCACCTTTAGGCTCCACTGGTACAAAAGGCAGGTGTCTTTCAGTGGCCTCATGGGACATATTTGTCACCTGCTACTGCCTTAGTGAGCAACACCCACTGCATTTATCCTTACAGTTAAGGTGATGCTCTGTGGCAATGTGGCTTTGCTATTGACTTTGACAATAAGAAGAGTTTGGTTCTCCACAAATACATAGGACCAAGACACTACCCACTTCACAACACACTCCACTCACCTGTAAAGCAAAAGGCCCTTGCAGGCCTGGCCTCCAGCTCCCTGGTCTCCACATTCCTCAGCTCCAGTTCAGGTCCAGCCATCTGTACAGCTCTATGGCCTGAAGCCAGTCCTAGTACACACACACACCAGTTTGTGTCCACACCCTCACCCTATACACACACCCACACATACACAGGCATCCCTCAGGGACTTAACCTTGGTGACATGGTGACAAGGGTGGTCTGAGAGAAGGAAGATCTCAGAAGAGCTTCCAGAGAGGCACTTTTTTGACCCTTCACACATCCCACACCAAACAATGTCTAGAGGTTTAAGGCAGGGCCCTAGGCTGTGTCTAGGGCACTCCTGACACGCAGTTTTTTCAAAATACACAGTAAAACCTGCACTCCATTGTCCCGGGAGCGCCATCTGTAAGGAGTTGTGCTCGCTGTACAGCCACCACTGCTGACTGACTTAAAGACCTGGAGCCCCCTCTCCCCACCCCACAGCCAGTCTCCTGCAGGTTCCCAGAGAGCCAAGCCAAATGCAGCCACCTGACAGTTCAGCCAACCCTAAGTGGTACATACTATACAGGAGGTTCGTCTTCAGCCAGTGAGCTCCATCACAAAGATATTTTTCACCAGTTGGCGATATATTTCAGCCAAGGGTGTCCGCGATTTAATATGTGAGTGCTATGGAATCTAAATCAGTCCTGGTGTGTCAGGTGGGGCGGCGATCCGTCAGATCCACGGGTGCCATACCTGGTTCCACGCGTGGTGTGCTGGAATCAGGCTGATGGATCTGGTTTAATGGGTGATCTATTCCTACTTGCATCCAGTAATTATGCTTTAATGCATGATAGATCCTCTCCTGGAGGAGGTGTATTAAATCCCCGAGAGCTGTTTATTTACTTCTCTGCGTTGTGTGTACACACGGCCATTAATAAACATTTTAACGTTTAATGCAGCCACTTGAACATGCCATATATCCCTGACTCTTTCTGAAGTTTAAGGCTGAATGGCACCTCATAAAACACCACTTCATTAAGAATCAACAGCAATAACTCAACCAGAAAAATTTTTTATTGATGAAGGCTGAACAGAGAAATATCAAGTTCACTTATCACTTCTCACAGGGGAACGAGACAATGAAATCTTTATTGGAAAATTCTGTGTGTCAGGAATGCACTTTGTCTTGTGAGGGGAAGTACAGCCAGGAAAATATATGTCCCGATATGAATAATCACCACAAGGAAGCCCTAACCAAACACTCCAGCTCACCATTTTCCAGTGGCTTTGTGTCAAGTGGCTTGGACATATTAGTTCCTTAGTGGCTTCTTGTCATCAGGCAGTCTGATGAGTCTGATGTTCTAGTCCCTTCCAGATGCCCTTGGACACTGAAAGTGTCCTCAAGTGGCCTGTATTCCCCTGGCCCATGCCGAGATGTGCCTAAGTGAGAGGCACCCGTTAGCTGAGGAGGGGAGGGCAGAAGAAGAGCTCCATCATAGATTCAGGTTCTACAATGCCACAGCGACCCCACACGGGGCCCTGGAGTGTGTGTGATGCAATTAGCCGCTGGAGGTGGGCCACCCCAGAAAGGACTGCAGCTGAATGGCTCTGTCATTGAGTCAAATTCTATCACCTCTCCTTCCAACGCTGTGAATCCCAGACCTCTCTTGAAAGGGGGTCAAGATGGTGACCCCCTTTCCTCTACTAAATACACACACACCACTGATGCTAATGAGATCCATGTCAGGAGCCCAACAAGTCTCACTTCATTTGAACTTCACAATTTCCAAAGAGAACCCTATGAAAACTCTCTTTGCAGGAAGGACTTCGGTCAAGCTCAGGAAAAGTAGTGAAGTCAATGAGAGTTTCTATGCACCCCAAAAACTCACCATTCTCATGCTACCGACTCATACAGGACACAGGGTCTGCCTGTCTCCAAAGAGATGTGAGCCTCAACATCCCAGAAGGAAAGGGAAGGGCTCTGGTGTCTTAGTAAATTCCTTGGCTTTCTTTTCTCTTTTTTTTTTTAGTGTTATTTTATTCATATGTGCATACAATGTTTGGGTCATTTCTCCCTCCTTCCCCCACCCCTTCCCTCACCCCTTCCCTCACCCCCCTCCTTGGTTTTCTCGGGTTTTGACTTTCCCGGATTGTCAGCTACCTGGGCCGAAACACCTCCTCCTCCTATGAAGCTGCAAAGCAAGAAGAGACAAAACCCTGCCTGCTTTTCCCCTGGGCCCTGTGCCTGCCAGTGGCACTGTTGGCCTTGAACTACACTCTTTGTAGTTCAAGAGTAGTTCAAGAGCCATCCTGTGCATCACACGGTCCTTCTCAGCATCCCTGACCTCCTCCACTGGACGCCAGTAGCACAATCAAAAATGGCTCCAGAATTGGCAAGTGCCCCTGGGAGGCAGAACTGGCTCGGGATGAGACATGCCACAGGCTGACTGTCTCCTAAGGGAGCATGGTTACAGACAGTGGAAACCAAAAGTGATAATCAGAGGACATGTGAGCAGCATAAACACAACGGCAAGTCTAGGTTTACTTCCTAAGAATCTCATCCAAATCCTCAAAGAACTTCAGCACCATGATTGCTCTGTGGGTGCAGACTCCAGACCTCCTCCTCCTGCTCCGTTTCTTCACACATAGCAACCTTCCCACACTCATGTCCCCAGCGTCAGGAAGGAATGCCATGCCCCAGCTCTCCAAAAAGAACCCCAAGGAAGGGATGGAGGAGGAAGCACCCAATATATTATGTGAAGGATTTCAAAGACATTGCTTTTTAATAACTCAGAATTCCTATCATCTCAATAAAAGACTTTTAATTTCTCCATATTTCTCCATAGTTCTTCCTCTCCAGCTTGGGCATGTGTGCTTTTATATAACTATAGGTCAACCTCAAGCACCTTCCTAGCCTGATTTTCCACATAATCTCACACAATAAGCATCTCCCCAATGCCTGTAATTTTTTAATTAAGATCTACAATAATTGAGTAATAACTTCAGCAACAGCAAATCAGTAAGTCAATTCTTTTTTTTCTTTTTTGCTTTGCTTTGCTTCTTTTTCTTTTCTTTCTTTTTTTTTTTTTTGTTTTTGCAGTGCTGGTGTTTGAACTCAGGGCCTACACCTCGAGCCACTACACCAGCCCTATTTTGTGAAGCGTTTTTTTCGAGATAGGATCTCCTGAATTATTTGCCCAGGCTGGCCTTGAACCACAATCCTCCTGATCTCTGCCTCTTGAGTAGCTAGTATTATAGGTATGAGCCACTGGCATCCAGTTTGTTTGGTTTCTTGAGACAGGGTCTTGTTATGCAGCCCAGGCTGGCCTCAAGCTTGTGATCCTCCTTCCTCAGTCTCCTGACTGCTGGGATTACAGAAGTGCCACACCTCACCCAGTCACAAGCAATTCTTGACTGTCACATGATGCTTTTGTGCTCACTCGAAGTTCACTGTATGACTGGACACAGATGCAAACTCTTGAGTCTTGTGGCCCCTCCTGCAAAGGTGACTTCCAGGATCACTGCAGCAGGGGAGGGGAACACAGAGACTGACACAATGGTTTTACCTGCCTCCTCCTGTGTGACACGTCACTTCTGCTTCTAGCCTGGCCAGAATCTCCTACCATGGGGCTGGGGAAGTCGTCCCTGGATGGGAAAAAGGATTGGACTCCCTGGGCCCTGTGGCTTCTCACTGTAAATGAGCTACTTGTTCCCATTGCTGAATTTTGTTTGCAAAAGCCAAACCTCCATGCTCCAAACTTCCCAATCCATGTAGGGGACTCTTAGTGACCAACTTAAACCATTGATCTCAAGCATTATGGTCACCAGAAGCTTCTGGGGAGAGGGGAGTTTAGCAATCAATATTTCGGAGTGTTCAGAGAGTCTGTTGACCGGCCATGCTGGGGCCACAACGTAAGTCACAAGTGATTTCCAAGGAAACGGCCATTGATGTTCCCAATCTACGATGACCTACAACAAGCTGAGGACTGTGGGTCCTTGCTGGGAGTCTGAGAGATAACCACAAGGGGCCTTGTATTTAAAGCAAGCATCGATTGAGTGCTGAACAGCTAGTATGATGGTGCACACGATTTGAAAATATATGTGATGCAGTCATTATTTATAAAATACAGATTCATTAGATACATTCCTCAAGATACAGTATAGATATGGTTTTACGAACTTTCTTTTTTTTATTTATTTTATTCTATTTTATTTTTATTCATATGGTCATACAATGTTTGGGTCATTTCTCCTCCCTTCCCCCACCCCCCCTCCCTTAGCCACCCCATCCCCTCCCTCTCCCCCCTACATTCCCCCTCTCTCCCCCACCCCCTCAATACCCAGCAGAAACTATTTTGCCCTTATCTCTAATTTTGTTGTAGAGAGAGTATAAGCAATAATAGGAAGGAACAAGGGTTTTGCTGGTTGAGGTAAGGATAGCTATACAGGGCATTGACTCACATTGATTTCCTGTGCGTGGGTGTTACCTTCTAGGTTAATTCTTTTTGATCTAACCTTTTCTCAAGTTCTTGGTCCCCTTCTCCTATTGGCCTCAGTTGCTTTAAAGTATCTGCTTTAGTTTCTCTGCGTTAAGGGCAACAAATGCTATCTAGTTTTTTAGGTGTCTTACCTGTCCTCATATCTTCCTTGTGTGCACTTGCTTTTATCATGTGCTCAAAGTCCAATCCCCTTGTTGTGTTTGCCCTTGCTTTCTTAACATAGACCGTATCAGTCAGGGTCTCAGAAGAATCAAACAGCAAACTCACAGTGAGACAATTAGGGACCAACACCAATAAACTCCTGGGACCTTAACCTGTTACCCATTAAAGTGTGTAATATAACAGGGCATGGTGGTACAATCCTATAATCCCAGCACTTGGGAGATAGAGGCAGGAGGATAGTGAGTCCCAGGCCAACCCAGACTACATAGCAAAACCCTGTCTCAAAACAAAACAATAAACAAAAACATGGTATGTGTTTCTTCTACCTCCACCCCATGCTCCTTCAGCAGCACCTGAAACCCTTCCGCCCTATCATAAGGCCCAGACTCAACCACAAAGCCAGGATGTTTGCACAGCATAATGGCTTGCGCAGCAAGAGGAACTCCGCAATTCCTGGACTAGGTGACCACCCATTGGCTCACTGGCTGCCCGTTAGTCCCCATCCTGCACAAGAAAGAATATATCTTTTGAACCTGTGCCCAGTGATCAGTAGGAAGACACCAGACTTTAGCCCTCCCCAGCAAATTAATAAAGGCTTTCTTTCCTCCCTCTGTTCAAAGAGCAGCCCAGTGCTTCTACTCACCAGTGCTGATGCCCTTCTGCTGGAGTAGGAGCCCCAACTAAAGCCTTGTCTGTGCTCTTGTGCACTGGCTCTGTCTCCTTCTGTCATTTTGTATCAAAAATCCTGTCTTGTCCAGGCACCAGTGGCTCACGCCCATAATCCTAGCTACTTGGGAGGCTGAGATAGGAAGGATCATGGTTCAAGGCCAGCTCAGGCAAATAGTTCTCAAGACCCCATCTTCAAAATCACCAAAGCAAAATAGACTGGAGATGTGGCACAAGGGGTAGATGCTTTGCAAGCACAAAGCCTCGTGTTCAAACCCCAGTCCCACAAAAAAAAAAAAGATTCTGTCCCAGGGAAGAAAAGGGGTGACTGAAGAGTTTAGTGAGAGTCTACTAGTACAGGTATGGGTGGGGCACTGGGAAACAAAGCCAGCAGAGTGTGGAGCCAGCACCCTCCAAGTGTTCCCGTACCAACCAGAAGGGTCTGGGTATCGGGGGGAGAGCTGTTGCCAGACCCCAGGCAGGGCAGAACCATTGTACAGCTAGTTATGGGACACACTTATCAGGAGGCATTTCATCTGCCAAATGTTCTTTCTGCCTCTTTGAGGGTCTCCTTTTTTTAATTTGTGAATATGATGAATTGCACTGGTTTTTAATATTCACCCAACTTCACATTTCTGGGACAAACCCCTATTGGTTGTCCTACTAGTCAGGGTTCTCCAGAGAGAACCAACAGGAAATGGTAAGATGACAGACAGACAGACGATAGGTAGAGAAAGATGTGGAAGATAGATAGATAGATAGATAGATAGATAGATAGATAGATAGATAGATAGATAGATAGATGATGGATGGATGGATACATAGATAGATGGATGGATAGATGGGCAGACAGACAGATCTATGAGTACATAGATAGGAGGTGCGGTGTGGGAATTGGCTCACACCATGGAGAGGTTGAGAAGTTCCTCACTATGCCATCTGTGAGCAGAGAACAAGGAAGTCAGTGGTGTGATTCAGACAGTTCAAAGGCCTGAAAATCCGGACTTCTGACGCCCACAGCCAGGAGAAGATAGACTTCCCAGCTCCTGGGGAAAAGGTAAGTTTGCCTCTCCTCTTCATTCTATACCAGGCAAGGCCACCTGCAATGGGTCTTTACTCAGTGTAGTGATTCAAGTGCTAGTCTCTTCTTGAACCTTCACAGACAATATCCCAGACACATCTCAGCTCTCTGGATGTGCCTTACACCTAAAATTAACCACCAGAGTCAAGATGTGCTATCTTTTCATAATTGTTACATTCAGTTGCTAAAATCTGCTAGGAGTATGTACATCCAAGGTCATGGTAGATGGTCTGTGGTCTTCCTTTCTTGCAATGCCTTTTCTGGTACAGGTATTGGTGTGAAGCTGGGCTTGGAGACCAGAAGTATTTAATCCATTTCAGTTTCCTGAATGAGTTTGTGTAGAACTGGTATTATTTCTTCCCTAAATTCTGGTCAAATTCGCCAATTAAGCTACATTTTCCTTATGTGAAGGGCTGGATTTTCATCTTTATTCTGTGTGTGTGTCTGTGTGTGTGGTGTGAGGGATCAAACCCAGCGCTTTGAGCATGCTAGACAAGTGCTGTAGCACTGAGCTACATCCCCAGCCCTGTGTGAAGGTCTTTAATTACAAATTCAATTCTGTTAATGGAGGAATACTGGTACATCCATGCCCTCTGAACTGAGATCCATAGTTGGCATCTCTGAAAGGAACCTTTGCATCTTGTCTCAATTGTGGAATCTTGGCATGAAGACGTCCATAACATTCCCCTATTGCCCTTCAACGTCTGCTGAACCTGAACCTGTGGGAAGGTCCCTTCTCATCCTGCGTAGTTGGGCCCTATCCCTTTATCCCCTGTTGACCTGCCGGAGATTAACCAATTCCGCTGCTAGCCTCCAAAAACCAACTTTCATTTCATTGGTTTTCTCTATCGTTCAGCTGCTGTGCATTTCATTGGTTTCTGTTCTTTAGAAGAACTCAAACTTTACTCTGAGTTTTATTTTTCTTCTTTTCCTCATGGCTTATGTGCTAGGGGAAAATCACTGTGAAAATGTAACTTCCCCACCATCACAAAAACATTCTCCCATTCGCCCCTCTCATGTGCTCTACTCTCCTCTGCCGACCAGAGCTGTAGCAAAACTCTCTGCTGAGGAGTTTGATGCTTCCTTTCCGATTAAATTTAACATGCTCTGTGACACGCAGCCTCCATCCTCAGAGAGTGTGTCCTCGCCACCCGCCTATAACCTTAAATCTACATTAATTCGAGATTCCATTAAATGTTTGCTATAGGAAACAGTGTGTGGCAGAATATTTGTTACAGAAGGTCATGTCTGTTCTCATGGAGTTACGAGGAGTGTTTGCCCTAGAAAATTGAATTTACTTCCCAACCTCATTATAATTAAGTCAGTAACTTTGACCTAATTATCCCTCGTGAGTAAAGTTGCCTTTATAAAAACTGAGTCAATTCTCACATAAAACATCTTGGAGTGGGGGCTGGCTCTTTCTTAGTACCAGCTAGACAAGTGACATTTCTATGGAGGTCAGGGCGCTAACGTCACAAAACCGTGTGAAACCTGCCTCTTGCAGCATGTAAGCACCTAACAGCACCTCCGCCTCATGGTGACAGCTGGCTTCATTCTTTCTCAGAATGCTCTGAACCCCCACGTGTGGCGGGTCCCAGTACAGTGCAGTGAGTCGAGGCTTAGCAGTGTAGAAGCTCGTCCCTGACTCCCACCCACAGCCAAGTCCCTTGTCATGGCGCTTACCTGACAGGAAGCCAGAAAGTCTCCTCCAGGATGCTTGGGTGCTTCTATTTCACAAAAGGTCTTCTGTTTTCCATGAAGCTTGAGGTTGTACAGATATGGGCAAGAATGGAAAAGGTGAGCGATCAAGCAGGTGCTGCTAACCCAAGGGGACACAGGAGTCACATGGAGAGAAGGCTTGCCCCATTTTGTTCAGTGAGCATCAAGTTGGAGCAGCACCAGCTCGTTCTCCAACACCATTGGCCAGATGTCATCATGGCGCTGTTGCAATGTCTTGATGATGTCAAGATATGCCACTACTGACAGGACAGAAACTCTGGTTTGGGGTGTGATGCAACCCAAACTGACCTCTGTGTTGCTGGAGCAGTGGCCTGCATGTTTGGTTCAGATGTCACCTCATCATAATGCTTCAGTGACATCATCAGGACCCTTGCTTCCAGTCCTTCTTTTCTCTGTGCCTTTGTCCTTCGTCTTCCACCAATCACCATCCCCATCCTCTCCATGGTATTATCGAGCTGTGGTTCTACAGGAAGCCACACACTTTATTTCCTTACCTCTTCCATTTATGGCAAACATTGTAAATTAAAAGTTCCTTGCATTTATAACGAGCCAGGAACTGTTCATGTATAAACTCATTTCGTTCTCACAACAACCTTATAAAGTTGATGTTGTCATGACTATCTCCATTTTCAGAAGGAGAGCATGAGGCACAGAAGAAGTGGGGTTACTCGTGAACATCTCCTGACGGGTAAGACACGGGGCCAGGACCTGATTGCGGTCCTCTCTCCAGAATGCTGACTCTCTATATAACTGTGGGTAATATATTCATTGACATTTTAACACACATCATGACTACACCTAATTGTTGGAATATTATACTAGCTGCTAGCTAGTGGGGAAATGCAGAGAAGCCTGTCAGCAAAGACCTTGGCTGCATTATGTTTCATGGGAATGTCTGTTTGACACTCATGGCCATTCAGGAACACGTCTGTCACATGAAGCCTGAGCAGCCTGTGCTCCCCACCAGTCCTGCCACCAGCTTGCAGGTGGTCTCGGTGGCCTGGGATTTCAAGCTCCAGCTACAGGTTGTCAGAAGGCCCATCTGGTCACTGACATAGCACATGAAATAAGGAGCAACCAAAGCCAGCTTCCAGGCAGGGCCGATTTCACAAAGGTCATCCATCCTGTCTGTCACAACGTCCTTGAGAGGTCAGGACAACCCATCATTTGTCAGGTTGACTAACTACCCACTAACATCCTGAGTGGACAGGTGACAAGCAGGTGTCTGACACCCCGGAAGCCCTTCCCTTTCCCCCCATGTTGAGAGCCCTGTGCTCTCAGCTCTGCCACATCCCCACGGTGACGGTTGTCTCCTTCGAGAAGTCATGAGCTGCTGTGCCAGGAAGTTCCCCGAAGCCGGCTAGGAGACTAGGAGGCAAGCGAGCTCCAGGGGTACACAGTGGCTGCTGTGCGGAAGAAGAAACAAGGGGACAACAGAGAACACCTCAGGCGAGGAAGAAGATGGCACATCTGAATGGAGTCCTCAGCTGACCATGGCAGCTGTCTAAAACACAGATGACCCTTCAGAACGGCCCCCAAAGTGACTGCTCCCTACTTGAGCTAGCCATTAGAGCCAGAGCAGAGGGGGGGCCCTTGAGGAGTCCATCTACAGCCTGGGACTGAGAGCTGAGCCATCTGCTGGGTGACAGTCCTTTAGTGCTGAGGTCCAGATGGGATGTCACATGCCCCACGCATCCTAAGGTGTGACTCATTCACCTTTGGGTTCCCATTACCTGGGCACAAGTGGAATAAATTTCTGTCCTCTTGAATTCACGAAAGGGTGGCCTGTTCTCACCACATCTCCAGGAAAACGTCTTTCTCCTGCTCTCCCGGTGCCCCCTGTGACCAACAGATGGTGTCTGCAGGCCTCTTATCTCCAAGCACCGAGCTGAGAAGGAGCAGAGAGGTTCCGTGGGCTGCCTTCAGCCTCCTCCGGCTGCAGTGCCCGTGGCAAGGAGAACACGCAGATGTCTCTTCTCCAGTCGGCCAGGAAAGGACTGCAGAGCCCAGGGCAATAAGTAGGCAGCCGAGCCACGCCTCAGAAGCCACCACCCCTGCCTCATCTGTGCATAGGACATCAAAGTCACGAGGACATATCCTGCCAAAAACCCAATGGAGATTATTTCCTTTTCAGGAAAAGAGCTTCAATTAAATCTACTGGTCGACTTTAGACCCCTAAGGAGGCGAAGTGAAAAAGGTACGTCTGACATCGCAGTCCGACGCCCTCTGTCAGTGTCCACAGAGGCGAATGCACTGTGCGCTGGCCCTGGGTGCAAAGCCATTGATCGCCTCCTGGAGAAACAAGCCACATCTGGGGCCAGGATGGATGGGGAAAAGGCAGCCCAGGCAGGACACCGTGATTGGTGTGTGTCTGTTGCCGCATCCACGATGCCCTGACTCTGGCAGACCGGGTGTTTGACACAAGCTGTGGTGACCATTCAGAAATGACCTTGCACTCCTAGGAGCACGCCATGTCCTTGGAGTCCCCAGTGTCTCCTCGTCCCTAACACACGTGCATGTACATGCATCTATGTGTGATGTCTGCTCTCAAGCTTCTAGACAAACACCCGAGAGCTTTATCTCTCCGCTCTCCTGCTGGATGAAACTCAAGAGTCGTTTCTCTCCATCATCGTGCTAGTGAGGCGCCCCCCGCCCACTGCCCCTGGCTGATTCCCCAAACTGAGATCACTCCGGTTTAGCACTGGCCAAACCTCCAAGAATTTCTATCCACTATTCACGGTGTAGCCAAGTGCCACGTTTTCACTCTTGTTTCTTTTTTTTTCCCTCCACCCCCTCCCTCTCCCCCTCATCCCCCACCCTCGCTTCCAGGCAGAATCTGTTCTGCCCTTATCTCTAATTTTGTTGGAGAGAAAACAAAAGCAATAATAAGAGAGACAAAGCATTTTTTCCAGTTGAGGTAAGGATAGCTATACAGAGAGATTCCTAGCATTGCTTCCATGTGCCAATGTGTTACATCCCAAGTTAATTCATCTCTTATGAACCTTTTCACTAGTTCCTGATCCCCTTCTCATGTTGAGCTCTGTCACTTTAAGGTTTCTATATTAGCTCCTCTATAGTAGGGACATCAAACACTTTCATGTTTTGGGTTTCCTACTTATCCCCATACTTCCCGTGTCACTCTCGTTTCTTCTCTGAAATTCCACAGCATTTCCAGGCAGATCAGATCCCCTAACCTTGATTCACTTACTACAGTTTCCTTGGTGTACACTGTTTCCCTAATAATATCACAAAATCCCCAGAACAGCTTCAGTGTTTCCTTCAGACTCCCCCAGGGCTTGGCACAATGCTGGGCAGCTCTCAGCCCACATGGTCATCAGCCACCAGCGTCTGGTCAGCAGGTGGGTGACAGTGGTTTAGATCCAGTCAGCACCTTGGGTGGTATGCAAGAAGGGTGGGGTTTCAGGAATCCAGGCATATACACTCCAGTGCAAAGCTGGGGCCAGAAATGCAGAGTGAAGGGACCAGAGCTGGGGAGCAGAGCTACAGACAAGCAGGAGGCTTTGCTGAGCGGTGGAAGGAAGGATTCCCAGATGGCCACACCCAAGCCACAGCACGGGGAACCAAGCAAACACCTGGGCAGCCCAGACAAGACCAGCAGCCCTACCTTCCTTTGTCTCACCTCCTCCCTGCACGCCTTCTGGGATGGGGTCTGTAAGCGACATCAGTCCAGCTCAGGGCACAAACCAGGGAGGGCGACACCCTGGACCCAGGGCCCAACGTTCAATAGCAGATCACTCTTTCCAGCCTCTGGCGTCCACTGTGGGGACCCGTGGTCACATGCCTGACATCCCTGAGGGTCCACCCAGGCAGGGCTTCCCAGTGCACTCACAGATGGCCGGAGCACTGTTAACCATTTCCATCCCTGAGCCCGTGGTCTCCTCCCCACCTGCTGGGGACCACAGTGCAGTCAAAGTCTGATGACAGCTAAGTCCAGAGTCATTGCTATGCCCTCCCCTTCATTGTCACACCTTGTCTCAGTCCCTGCCCCAAAATGCATGTGCCCACTTGCCAAGAATCAGAAGGCCATGGAGACATTTTTTCATCACACAATCAGTAAATCACCACCATCCACAGCCTGGGATGCTGCACCTGGAAGAAAATCTCTGTAAAACCCCATTGTTTCAAGTCCAGGGGTAAGGGTCTCCGCCCTCGAGACATCCTCAGTAAATGACTGACTGTGACCACAATAGCACCTGGAGATGGACTAAATTAGCTCCCTCTTGCTCTTTCACAACAGCCTCATTTAACCACCTTGACTCCAAGACTTTCTCAGAAATCCTCAGCAGCTATCCAACAGATTAAGGATTGGTACCCAGAATATGCAAAGAGCTCAAAAATTAAACAGCAAAAGGACAAACAATCCAATTTAAAAATGGGCAAATGAATTGACAGACAGTCCTCAAAAGTACAAAAAGCTAATAAATACATGAAGAAATATTTATGGGGGAGAGAGGATAAAGGAGAGTGGTGGAGGGGGTGAATTCAAGTGTGATATATTTGATATATTGTAAGAATTTTTATAAACGCCATAATGCACTCCCACCCAGCACAACCATAAAAATAAATAAATATTCAACCTCCTTGGTCATAAAGGAAACGACAATCAAAACTGCACTAAGATTTCATCTCACCCCAGTGAGAAAGCACCAAGAAGAGAAACCACAAATGCCAGCGAGGATGTGGGAAAGGAACGCTCATACACTGTTGGTGGGAATGTAAAGTACTGTGGCCATTACAAAAATCACCATGAAGGTTCCTCAACAGACTAGAAATAGACCTACCTCATGACCCAGGCATAATACTCTCGGGCACATATCCAAGGGAGTGTAAATCAACATACAAGGGAGATCCCTGCACCCATGTTTATTGCAGCTCTGTCCATATAGCCAAGCTGTGGAGCAGCCAAGGTGCCCAACAACTGATGACTGAATAAAGAAAATGGGATACATCTACATATGTATGTATGCATGTATGTAATGTTCAGCCATAAAGAAAAATGAAATTAGGTCATCTTCAAGAAATCCAGTGGAACTGGAGATCACCATGTTGAGTGAGATAAGCCAGCTATCACATGTTCTCACTCGTATGTAGAATCTAGACCTAAAATGATGATAATATCAGTAACTATTAATAATGGGACTTGATTGTAAAAGGGGAACTGCCTGGGTGGATCAGCCAGAGGGGAGGAGAGGGTACTGGGGGCTGTATATATATATATACATATATATATATGAAGATAGCGCGAGACAACCCACCAAACACTGAAATGGGGGGGTTAAGGGAAACAATGGGAGCGAACTTGTCGAAGGCACACTGTACACATCAATGTCATTGTCACAATGAACCCCCCATGCTATTAACATGCTTATAAAAAATAGTTTAAAAAAGTTTTCTCAGATTCACTGCCCACCCTTGTGGCCCTCTCAGTGAGTGAGTGTCCCCTCTCCACCACACCATTGTCATTGTCACTGTGAATCACAGGCGGTGTGCACTGCATCCTCCCTCTCACCTGTGCTCCCAGGTGACACGCTGCAGGGTCTGTTGAAGTGTGAGTTGGCCACCCCAGGCTCTGGCCTCGTCCCTCTGGGTGGCTCAGGGTATTTGGGACCGGCTCTCTGGACATGTGGCCCACAGACAGGTATAGTGTCACTGTGCCAGGTCCGCACCAGACCCTGGGGCTCAGTTCCAAAAGCTTTGGGGGCATCTTGACCCCAAAGGTTAACAGCTTCTCTCACCCAAGTCCCATTTGTTCACGCTACTCCACACGATGAGATTTTAAAACAACCTGAGAGGGTTGACACAGGCCATCTGTCCTCCATCTTTCTTCACAAGTCAGCTCAAAACTGACCTCCGGGAGATGGGCGCTAGATGAGCACTTTCAAGTTTCAAAGTGCAAAGGGCAAACACAACAAGGGGATTGGACTATGAGCACATGATAAAAGCGAGAGCACACAAGGGAGGGGTGAGGATAGGTAAGACACCTAAAAAATTAGCTAGCATCTGTTGCCCTTAACGCAGAGAAACTAAAGCAGATACCTTAAAGCAACTGAGGCCAATAGGAGAAGGGGACCAGGCACTAGAGAAAAGGTGAGATCAAAAAGAATTAACCTAGAAGGTAACACCCACGCACAGGAAATCAATGTGAGTCAATGCCCTGTATAGCTATCCTTATCTCAACCAGCAAAAACCCTTGTCCCTTCCTGTTATTGCTTATACTGTCTCTACAACAAAATTAGAGATAAGGGCAAAATAGTTTCTGCTGGGTATTGAGGGGGGGGAAGGGAGGGGGTGGAGTGGGTGGTAAGGGAGGGGGTGGGGGCAGGGGAGAAATGACCCAAGCCTTGCATGCACATATGAATAAGAAAAGAAAAAGGAAAGAAAAAAAAAAAGTCTCAAAGCGCTCAGCACGGCACCAGGGCTCAGCCTGTCCAGTGACGGTGGCCGGGCGCCCTCTGCCGTCCGGCTCTGGGAAGGCAGGCCTGGAAGCCACTCAGGATGGATAGGCACTGGCCAAGGGCCTGGGGAGGCCACCCTCACGTCCTGACCTGGCTCTCCCTCCTTGCAAACCCAGGGGAGGCAGAGGGCGGGGCAGAGAAGCGTTCTCACCTTCCCGCCCACGAACCTCACAGCTCATTCATGGCCTCTTCGGAGACCCAGAAACTGGGGTCAGCAAGGTTAAGAAAGCTGAGGTTCACAGGATTGGGGAGCAACTGACCCAGGGTGAACGTCCTGGGGACTCGATCCTCGTGCCAGAGCCCGTGTGAGCGATCAACGGGGACAGTGGGTGGAAGGCTCCGGGGTCGAACCAAAGGAAAGCTCCCGTGGTTCCAAGAGGCAGAATACAGTGGGCTGCCCTTGGCCTTGCCGCACATTCAATAAAAGGAAGAGGTGTCACAGAACTTGTGAGAATTAAATGACATTGTGGACAAGGAAGGCATTCTGTCTGTAAGGCACTTACTGTCCATCGTTTTGTTATCACTGATAAGGTCGATGAGGGCTGGAGGCGTGGCTCAAGTGGTAGAGCAACTGCCTTCCAAGCCGAAGCTCTGAGTTCAAACCCCAGTGCCACAACAAATTTTTTTAAATGGATGATTTCATTGTTAGATTATAAAGATTAACCTAGCCAATCAGTAACTGATGCAACTCCAACACACACACACACACACACACACAACTTTTTTACCAAGAAATTTCTCTAAGTCACTCACACAGTGTATCTTTGCAAATACAGTTGCGACATTCAACAAATATAAGGCACCAAGTAAATTTAAATTTAGACACACAATGAATCATTTTGTACTATAAGTATGTCCCATGCAATATCAGAAATGTGCCATAAGTATTGCACGGACATGCCCACGCTAAAATAATTCTTTGTGTTTTATCAGAACTCTAAGATAACTGGGTAATCTGTATTTCGTGTGGCAGCCCTAGGTGCTGATGGGCAATCTCCAAGCCCACAGGGCGCTGGTGTGTGAGCAACAGAGAAGATGCAGGCCCTGGAATGTGGGCAGTGTGCAGAGAGAGAGAGAGAGGACACCCTCAAACACCTGGGAGAAACCAGGATGCACTAAGAGTAAGCAGTGGGGGCCCTGAAGCAATAGGCGTCTTTAGATATTTGACCAGTGTATATTTATCAAGGGTGGGAAGAAATGACTTGATTATTAGTAGACATTTGATACCTCTTTATATTCAAAATAAGTCACTCATCAAATGCCCTGGACATAATGTGGCATTTTACCCTCTCCGCAATTGATGGTGACTTAACTTTTTAGGGATCCACTCTGGCATGAATGACTTACATTTTGTTCCTTATGCTATGTCATGTCATGTCATGTCCTGTCATGTCATGTTATATTGGAGAAACAGAGTTGCTGATTCTGTGCTCCTGGCTTACTCAAATAATATCTAATTGTCTCCATACAGCTCCCTTGTATCATCATCCCCAATTTAAAAATCAGTGAAGCCAGGTGTGGTGGTACACACCTGTAATCCCAGCATGTGGGAGACTGAGGCAGGAAGATCTCCGGTTTGAGGCCTGCCTCGGCTACACAGCAGAACTCTGTCTCAAAACAACAACCAGACCATAAGTAACACTTTTCAATAACATGCACAGGACACTGTGCACATTCCGCCATGCCTATAAAACCATCAAAATATTGGCGAATGTCTATGCTTCCTCAAACGGTTGAGTGATTAAGGCCTGGGCACCAGACTTTAAAAAGTAATTTATTTTTAATGACAAAAATAGTATATATTTATGGGATACGACATATATGTACACATCGTGTAAATCAAGCTAATATGCCTGCCAATTCACACACTTATTTTTTTGTAGAGAGAACATTTAAAATCTCTTTCTTAGCAGCTTTCAAGTGCATGGTTCACGTTTTTGACTGTACCCACCGTGAGCTGTAGGCCTCTTGAACTTCCTTCTGCTCCCTTTGACCGACATGGCTCCGTTCCCCTCCCCCACCCCGAGGCCACCGCTCTCCTCTCTGCTTGTATGGATTCCACTACCTTAGATTCCACAGAAGTGACATCGTGGGGCACTTGTCTTATTTCACTTAGCAGAGTGTCCTCCAGTTTCGTCCACGTGGTCACAAGTGGCAGACTTTGATCCTTTTTTTACAGCTGGCTTTTTAGTGGCCCATCACGGATCTACCTCCCATCTCTCAGCTGACAGACGCCTGGGTGATCTCCAGGCCGTGGCCTCTGTGAACAGTGCTGCAGTGGACATGGCGTCCCTTCCACATACGGGCTTTATTTCCCTTGACGTACGCCCGGTGGTGGCAGTGGTGGATCGTATGCAGCTCTGGGGCGTTGAAGGTAAGGTTGTCTGGCGCCTCCCCAGTGACAGCAGGCCTTGGTAGGGTTGAATGCAGGGACATAGGACCATGGGCGCTGAGGTGTTAGACTCCACACTCGGGGGACAGAGGCTGAACTAAGACCTGAGTGACGGCCTGGGAATCCGGAGTTAGCCCTGCTCTGGTGGCCTGAGCCTGAGCTGCTCCTGCCTGGCCTTCCCATGAAACCCCCAACCGCCCCCATGTGGGAAGAGCAGCACATCCAAGACCACTGCCCACTCCTTCCGGCTGCCCTCAGTCCTTTCCTTCCTTCCACACGTGCAGCAGCTGCACTCCTGTTCCCCAGTGGTCACCAGCCACTGCCCACGAGGTCGGCATGTCCCAGGAACAGTGGATTCTGCATCCCATGTGCGATCTGTGACAGGCCCCTTAACACCGGGTCGGAGCAGGTGATGGGTGTGGTGGGAGGAGGGTGGCAAGGTGGTGGCAGGAGCCCAGCATGGCGGTGTTTCCCCAGCTGTGAGGGTCACAGCCCTCCGCACATTGCCTTTCTGGGCACATCCCTGAAGACATCTCAGCGATGACTGCCTGGGTTCTAAACGCCAGCTCCGATTCCCTTCCTGCCAGAAACGCAGCTTCTGCCCCAATCCACCTTTGCCGCATCCTCTAAGAATGCCTGCCTTACCTGCCTCTGCGATGTGCCGGCCCCGCACGGTCTTCACTGCTTCAAATTGTTGGAATATATTTGCATTTTTCTCGTTAGGAAACATTTAAAAAATCAGTCTCCAGTCCTGGGCTGCTGTTAATTTAAAAGCTCCTCCTCATTCATTAATGGCATCATTTGTTATTTCAGTCATATCCCTTCCCACTATGACTAGTGCACACATCCATGTGTGCACATACACACACATGCACACGCAACCATGCACACGTGTACACACAGCTGTGTGCACGCACAGTAACAGGCAACCCTGGTTTCAAAGTCCTTTTGCTCTCGCACATTCTGGTAAAAACTAATTCTTCCAGGCTAGTGGAGTGGCTCAAGTGGTAGAGCACCTGCCTAGCAAGTGTGAAGCCCTGAGTTCAAACCCCAGTACCACCAAAAACCAAAAATAAATAAATGATTCTTTCAACCACCCAGGGCCACGGTCACTGTAACATCTACCTGACTTCTCGGGTCACTTTAGGAGCATTCGAAAATGGCAGGTAGGTGAAATGGCAGGTATGCGTGTGTGTGTGTGTGTGTGTGTGTGTGTGTGTGTATGTGTGTGTGTGCACGCCCGCACATGCTTCCCAACAGTCTCTTCCTCAACAGAGAAACTGGAGGGGGAAAGAATTTAAGGGAAAAATGGAAGCTTACACCCAATTGGCCCCAATGTTTTAGTATGCTGAAATAAATTGATTTTCCATTAAAAGCCAAAAGGCAACAACGACACTAAATAAAGGCTCTCACTCATGGCCTTGGTCCATGGTAATGTATAGATGCAACAAGACTTCACTGGTTTTGTTGGAGCTGCGCAGAAGAAAAAAATGACAGAATCCAATTCTACCACCACTTAGAATCTCTGAGTGCACCGTTGTAAAGAGTGATTGGTGTTGCACATATGAATAATAAAACAATAAAAAAAAAAAAGAGCGATTGGCCACTTGCTCCGTCCTTTTCCAATCTTCTTGCTCAAATGTGTGCACCGGGCTCTCGAGCTGGGCCTGATCCACCCTTCCATCAATTCTGCATCACGAGCCCCCTGGGTAGACAGCCTCGGTCTGCAGCCTGGCCCACAAGACAGCGTCTGGCTTCTTAGCTTTACCACCCGACTCTCAAGTGACCAGAAGTCCCAGGTCCTCCAGACACACTGCCCAGCCACGAGAGACCACAGGGCCCACCTGGCTTTGAGAGTCCCTGACACTCACATTTGTCCTGTGTGTGGGGTCTTGTCTCTGGTTCAGAGTCACACAGTTTTGGAAACAGCAGTCATGTCTTACATCCCACTGTTCCTGTCACAGAAGCTCAGAATGACACAGGAACGCCTGCCACATGTTAAAACCCACGGCAACACCAGTAGTTTGTGGTGAGCTGAAAGCAGTGCCTTTACCTGTGGTTGTCACATCCCTGTGAGGTGAGCAGATTTCTCTCTTCATTGGGGGAAACTGAGGCTCCTGTGGCTGGTCACGTGAACGAGATTCCTGGGTCTGAACGCTGGGCTGTCTCTCACATGAAGCTGTGAGTCCTGCCAGCACTGAGCCCCCTTGCCGGTAGCTTCTAGTACATTCTGCAGAATGAGAAGCAACCAGACACCGGCCAAGATGTGTCTTTGGCTTCCTCAGCCCCTCCACCCCTCTGTGGTCTCTTTTGTCCCCTCCACCCTCCCATGCAGCTCTCCTTATCCTTCTAGGGAAGGAACATCCGTCATTTGTCACTTCACCACTTCAATGAGCTGTAGATATTTGCATAGCGTGAGACATTTCTCACTGTAAAATTTAAAACTGCGATCTAATCCAAATTCAGTGACTCCAGAGTAGGTAGCAATACTGGGTCATTAATTTGTGGGGTGGTAAAGGAGGTCGGGGTGCCTGGCACCCTCATGCTTCTCCTGAACCTCCCTGGCCCTCTCCTGTCGTACCTGTGCCCTCACGCCATTAATCCCCACGCTGGATTTGAACACGGCAGTGAACACACCCCAGTGGCTTGAGCACATGGCTCTGCCCCCCATTCCAGTCCCTTCTGGGAGCATCTGCTCAGTTCACTGTCCACAGGAGTACCCAGGCGAGCCTCTCAGCCTTTCTGGATCTTACCTGTAAGTCTTTGCTGGAAGAATCGAGCCCCAGGAACTCTGGCTCCGTCCAAGTTTCTCAAATTCCAGCACGCACACAGATCCCCCCTTGGCCTGGTCAAATGCAGAGTCAGATTCAGTGGGACCGGAGCGCCTGAGCTTCCACCCTGTCCCCAGGAGCTGTCCACCCGCAGAGCCACGGAGCACACGTGAGTAACAAGGGCCCGTCATCCACAGATAAGAGGCAGCTGCCTTATTCGGGGCATCACAACCCAAAGCTCTGGAACATGGGTCCTTTTCCTCCCCATCTTTCAGGACCTTCTGCTACTACAGCCCTATAAGGTTAAGGGACCAGTGTGAACTGGATGGTCTCAGACCACTGTGGCTCCAGCCACCCTGTCTCACTGGTCAGAAGCCCCTGATCCCTACCCAGCACAGACAGTGAGGACGACTCCACACCAGCCTGGCGAGGACTGGGGCTGCTGTGGGTTGAACTGTGCCCCCACCAAGGTGTGCTGAAGTTCTTACCCCAGTGCCTGAGAATGGGATCATATTTGAAAGTATGGTCGTTGCAAGACAAAAGGCAGGACAAGGTCATACTGCAGTAGAGTGACCTTCCTCAGTGTGATGTATCCTTACAAGAAAAGAAGTGGATGGGAGAAGGGAAGCACAGGTGCAGACAGCCATGTGAGGACAGAGACAGAGGCAGGGGTGACAACTCTATGGATGGGGGATGCCAGGAATGCCAGCCAGCAAAGGCCAGGAGTCAACACTCCGATTTCAGACTGCTGCCTCCAGAGCTGAGGGAGCATCATGTTGTAGTGTTTTGTTGTTGTTTGGCAGTACTGGGGTTTGAACTCAGGGCTCCTCACACTTGCTAGCCAGGCATACCACTTAAGCCACACTCTCAGCCTTTTTCCACTTTTAGCTGTTTTTCAAAAACAGTCTCTTGGTTTTGCCCAGGGCCAGCCTTGAACAGCGATCCTCCCCATCTCTGCCTCCCAAGTAGCTGGGATCACAGGTATAAGCCACTGTGCTCTGTGCATCCTAATGTTGTAAGGCTTCTGTTTGTAGAAGTTTCTTCCAGTAGGCCTGGGAACTAACACAGGTGCTTTGTTGTGTTTTATTTGGTTTTAAATAAGTCATAGGATGGGTAGGAAGGCAGACAGAGAAGTTATTTCTACCACCTCTTCCTACTCACGGGGCAGATTAAGACAAAACTGGCTGTTAGATTAGATGTCATCCAGGAAAGGTCAAAGAACCACGGACACCTGGCGGAATGGCAATGGCATGCCCTTTGCAGCTAACTACGCGTGTCCCAGGAAATGAAATATCACGTCACTGTCCGAGAACAGCAGAGCAGGGGAGCCTGATGTGCACGGGCCCAGAAGGGAGGCTCAGCCTTCTTGTACTTTTCAAAAAGAAATTTAGAAAGCCTGATCCTTCAATTCTTCAGCTGTGCAGAGGCTGCTCATTATGGCCCATGTCTGCTCCCTCTCTGATTCTCACCTAGGCCCAGCGCTAACTCAGCTAATGCCTGTCTTGACCATCATGCCTTGCAGCTGGTTGTTGCCTGGGTGACCAAGTTCTAGAAAGGGTTGGATGGCCCTGTGAAGTACCCTAAAAAGAAATGCTGCACTTCCTTCATCCTTTTGGCTGGAAAGCAGGCTTGTCAGCTGGAGCTCCAGCTGCCATCTTGGGTTACAAGGACAAAGGCCATAATCTCAGGAGAGTAGAAAGGAACATGGACCCCTGAGGTCTTCATGGAAATGGGGGCACCAGCCCTGGGGAGCCCACCTACAAGAAAAAATAAACCTATGTATTACAGCAACCGTTGAAATAGGATTTGTGACACGTAGCCAAATCCTGACAACATATTGCTGGCAGAGCACAACCTGGCACTCCTGTGGAAAATACGGGGTAGGATGCCCTGATAAAGAATGGGAAGACAGAAACATTAGCAAGACTCTAAGGAAGTGGAAAGGGGCACACTGTTAAGATTGGCCAACCCCTTGCCCTCATCCTAAAGGGTTGAGTCCCGGGTATGTCCTGTTTGATATTCCCTTATAGCCCATCCCACATTATCTGGGGTCAAATCCCAGTGCAGTGACTTGCTGCTTGTGTGACTGTAGGTAGACATTAACTCCTTTGAGCCTCAGTCTTCTCAGCTATAAAATAGGACATCACTGTTCAGAGTTATTAGGACTTCTGCAATCCCTAGTATATGTGCTTGGCAGAATTCGCACATGGTATATGGAGGCTAAGATTCTCCAGCCTGAGTTCTGAGTTGCTGCCTTCACGCTATTCTCCCAAGTAGATATAAGAACAGAGACATGAGCTCAGCAAAGAGGATAGATAGGTACGTGGGTCCTGGAGACAGGCTTCCTAAACACTTTGTCCCTCAATTTCCCCAAATGGGAAAGTCAACAATAATAGATGTACTGAAAGAAGTCAACACATGTCCCAGTGCATGTAAGTTTCTTAGCATGGTGTCTGACATACAAAAAGTGCAATGAGAGTGAATCCGGACTTCCTGCATCTGAGCCTTGGGGGCTCAGGGTCGTCACAGATGTCAGGCAACAGCCAGATGAGGGACAAGACATGGCTCTGCACCCTGATGGTAAATGTGCGCCTAGCTCACAGGAAACAATGCAATTCAAAAAGAAATGCTACTAGAGGAGACAGTCCTCATGAGCAGACTGGCATTCCGGCTGGGCACAGAAGGCCTTGGACAGGTACAAAAGCCAAGACCAAAGGGCTGGGCCTGCATGGCCAGTGTGGTGGCAGATCACACACCAGGAAGTTGGAGCAGAATGGAGACCCCCTACAGTTTCTGCCCCTCCTCCCCAGGCCACCCCCCTCCCCCTGTTGTTTCAGTCAGGTGCAGTGCATGTCTGCTTCAAACTCACAATGGAAACAGGGCCAATACTATCTTTTATTTACAAATAAAAACCTCATTATTACATCAGCCCAACAAATGCATGGAGGGGGAAGTCAGGCCTCTGGCCACGGATTTAACCACTGCTACCTGGAAGCTGGCTGGGAGGTGAGGAGATTCTTGAAATGGGACAATTGCCCTTGTTCAACTGACAGGAACCATTCCTGGTCCTGAGAGGTTGGAGGGCAGCACAAACAAGAACACCCTCAGTCATCTGTTTCAGGATTTTCATTGCTTGAATCCCTGGAAAGTCTTCCATTTCAATCTAATAGTAAAGCGAGCTGGGAGCCAGTGGCTCACGCCTGTAATCCTAGCTACTCAGGAAGCAGAGATCAGGAGCATCACGGCTTGAATCCAGCCCAGGCAAATAGTTCCACAAGACTCTATCTCAAAAATACCCAAAACAAGAAAAAGGGCTGGTGGAAGGGCTCAAGTCGTACAGCACCTGCCTAGCAAGTGTGAGGCCATGAGTCCAAACCCTAGCACCATCAAAAAATAATAAGAATAATAGTAAAGTTGAACCTCTTTCCTCAGTTGACCAGGTTTCAGTTCCTGGTTCTTAGTCACTACAGAGCGTGGTGATTTCGAAAGTTATTAAAGAAGCTTTGATTCTATAAAAATACAAATTAATTAAACTTAGAACTCAAGTCTGACAAAAAGTCCAATGCTGGAGGCATCACAATACCCAACTTCAAACTATACTACAGAGCGATAGCAATAAAAACAGCATGGTAATGGCACAAAAACAGACAGGAAGATGGATAGATGAAAATAGAAGACCCAGACATAAGCCCTCACACCTACAGCCAACTGGTCTTTGACAAAGGATCCCAAAACACATGATGGAGAAAAGACAGCCTCTTTAACAAACGCTGCTGGGGAAACTGGAAATCCACATGCAGAAGATTAAAACTACATCCCTGTCTTTCACCCTGTACCAAAATCAATTCAAAGTGGATCAAAGACCTTAATATAAGGCCTGAAATTTTGAAACAACTCCAGAAAGCAGTAGGAAATACACCAGAACAGACAAGTATAGGAAACGACTTCCTAAACAGAACTCAAAAGGATCAGCATCTAAGAGAAAGAATGAACAAATGGGACTGCATCAAACTAAAGAGCTTCTATACAGCAAAGGAAACAGTCACCAGACTCAAGAGACAACCCACAGAATGGGAGAAGATCTTTGCCAGCTACTCATCCAATAAGGGACTAATATCCAAAATCTACAGAGAACTCAAAAATCATCAGACTACTTTGAGAACCTATATTCAAATAAATTCGAAAATCTTAAAGAAATGGACAGATTTCTAGATACATATGATCATCCAAAACTGAACCAAGAGGATATCAATCACCTGAATAGATCTATAACACAAAATGAAATTGAAGCAGCAATCAAGAGTCTCCCCAAAAAGAAAAGTCCAGGACCTGATGGATTCTCTGCTGAATTCTATCAGACCTTTAAAGAAGAACTGATACCAACCCTCCTTAAACTGTTCCATGAAATAGAAAGGGAAGGAAAACTGCCAAACACATTTTATGAAGCCAGTATTACACTTATCCCAAAACCAGGCAAAGACACCTTCAAAAAGGAGAACTATAGGCCAATCTCCTTAATGAACATTGATGCAAAAATCCTCAATAAAATAATGGCAAACCGAATTCAGCAACACATCAAAAAGATTATTCACCACAACCAAGCAGGCTTCATCCCAGGGATGCAGGGGTGGTTCAACATATGAAAATCAATAAACGTAATAAACCACATTAACGGAAGCAAAGACAAAAACCACCCGATCATCTCAATAGATGCAGAAAAAGCTTTTGATAAGATCCAACACCATTTCATGATAAAAGCTCTAAGAAAACTAGGAATAGAAGGAAAGTACCTCAACATTATAAAAGCTATATATGACAAACCTACAGCCAGCATTATACTTAATGGAGAAAAACTGAAACCATTCCTTCTAAAATCAGGAACCAGACAAGGATGCCCACTATCTCCACTCCTATTCAACATAGTACTGGAATTCCTAGCCAGAGCAATTAGGCAAGAAGAAGGAATAAAAGGAATACAAATAGGTAAAGAAACTGTCAAAATATCCCTATTTGCAGATGACATGATCCTATACCTTAAAGACCCAAAAAACTCTACTCAGAAGCTTCTAGACATCATAAATAGCCATAGCAAGGTAGCAGGATATAAAATCAACATAGAAAAATCATTAGCATTTCTATACACTAATAATGAGCAAACTGAAAAAGAATATATGAAAGCAATTCCATTTACAATAGCCTCAAAAAAAAATCAAATACCTAGGTGTAAACCTAACAAAAGATGTGAAAGACCTCTACAAGGAAAACTATACACTTCTGAAGAAAGAGATTGAGGAAGACTATAGAAAGTGGAGAGATCTCCCATGCTCATGGATTGGTAGAATCAACATAGTAAAAATGTCGATACTCCCAAAAGTAATCTACATGTTTAATGCAATTCCCATCAAAATTCCAATAACATTCATTAAAGAGATTGAAAAATCTACTGTTAAATTTATATGGAAAAACAAGAGGCCACGAATAGCCAAGGCAATACTCAGTCAAAAGAACAATGCAGGAGGTATCACAATACCTGACTTCAAACTATATTACAAAGCAGTAACAATAAAAACAGCATGGTACTGGCACAAAAACAGACATGAAGACCAGTGGAACAGAATAGAGGACCCAGATATGAAGCCACACAACTATAACCAACTTGTCTTTGACAAAGGCACTAAAAATGTACGATGGAGAAATAGCAGCCTCTTCAACAAAAACTGCTGGGAAAACTGGTTAGCAGTCTGCAAAAAACTGACACTAGGTCCATGTATATCACCCTATACCAAGATTAACTCAAAACGGATCAAGGACCTTAATATCAGACCCCAAACTCTAAAGTTGATACAGGAAAGAGTAGGAAATACTCTGGAGTTAGTAGGTATAGGTAAGAACTTTCTCAGCAAAACCCCAGCAGCACAGCAACTAAGGGATAGCATAGATAAATGGGACCTCATAAAACTAAAAAGCTTCTGTTCATCAAAAGAAATGGTCTCTAAACTGAAGAGAACACCCACAGAGTGGGAGAAAATATTTGCCAGCTATACATCAAAGGACTGATAACCAGAATATATAGGGAACTTAAAAAACTAAATTCTCCCAAAACTAATGAACCAATAAAGAAATGGACAAGTGAAGAAAGGAAGAAATTCAAATGGCCAAAAAACACATGAAAAAATGCTCACCATCTCTAGCAATAAAGGAAATGCAAATTAAAACCACACTAAGATTCCACCTCACCCCTGTTAGAATAGCCATCATCAGCAACACTACCAACAACAGGTGTTGGCGAGGATGCGGGGAAAAAGGAACCCTCTTACACTGTTGGTGGGAATGTAGACTAGTACAACCACTCTGGAAAAAAATTTGGAGGCTTCTTAAAAAGCTAAACATTGATCTACCATTTGATCCAGCAATACCACTCTTGGGGATATACCCAAAAGACTGTGACACAGGTTACTTCAGAGGCACCTGCACATCCATGTTTATTGCGGCACTATTCACAATAGCCAAGTTATGGAAACAGCCAAGATGCCCCACCACTGGCGAATGGATTAAGAAAATGTGGTATCTATACACAATGGAATTTTATGCAGCCATGAAGAAGAACGAAATGTTATCATTCGCTGGTTAATGGATGGAATTGGAGAACATCATTCTGAGTGAGGTTAGCCTGGCCCAAAAGACCAAAAATCGTATGTTCTCCCTCATATGTGGACATTAGATCAAGGGCAAACACAACAATGTGATTGGACTTTGAGCACATGATAAAAGCGAGAGCACACAAGGGAGGGGTGAGGATAGGTAAGACACCCAAAAAACTAGCTAGCATTTGTTGCCCCTAACGCAGAGAAACTAAAGCAGATACCTTAAAAGCAACTGAGGCCAATAGGAGAAGGGGACCAGGAACTAGAGAAAAGGTTAGATCAAAAAGAATTAACCTAGAAGGTAACACACACGCACAGGAAATCACTGTGAATCAACTCCCTGTATAGCTATCCTTATCTCAACTAGCAAAACCCCTTGTTCCTTCCTATTATTGCTTATACTCTCTCTTCAACAAAATTAGAGATAAGGGCAAAAGAGTTTCTGCTGGGTATTGAGGGGATGGGGGGAGAGGGAGGGGGAGGAGTGGGTGGTAAGGGAGGGGGTGGGGGCAGGGGGGAGAAATGACCCAAGCCTTGTATGCACATATGAATAAAAAAAAATCTACAGAGAACTCAAAAATTCAGCCCCAAAGAGTCAACATCCCAGTGAAGAAATGGGCACATGAATTAAACAGGGAATTCTTAAAAGAAGAGGTACAAATGGCCAGTAAATACATGAAGAAGTGTTCAACTTCCCTGGCTATAAAAGAGATGCAAATCAAAACAACACTTAGATTTCATCTTATCCCAGTTAGAATGGCCATAATCAGAGGTAATAACAACAACGAATGCTGGTGAGGATGTGGTGAAACAGGAACTTTTATACACTGCTTGTGAGAATGCAGGTTAGTACAACCACTATGGAAAGCAGTATGAAATTCCTCAAAAAACTAGAGCTAGAACTGCCATATGATCCAGTGATACCACTCCTGGGCTTCTACCCAAAATACTTAAGACAGGATACAGTAGAGATACCTGTATGCCAATGTTCATTGCAGCACTATTCACAAAAACTAGCTCTGAAAACAGTGCAGATGCCCCACAACTGATGGGTTTATCATGATATTGTGGTATATATGCACAATGGAGTATTACCTAGCCATGAGGAATAATGACACAGGGTTTGAAGGTAAATGGATGCAATTGGAGGACATCGTGTTAAGTGAACTTATGCAGGATCAGAAACACAAAAGATGCATGTTTTCTCTCATATGTGGAAGACAGATCCAAAGATAAACATATACACAAAAACAAACATGATCATACATAAACTCAGTTGTAGAACATATTTGTAACAGTGGAACTACTCTATGGAACTCAGGGAAAGAGAAAAGAGAATGACAGAGCATCAGCAATATCATATACCATAAGATGTGAAGGTAGAGGATATAAGGATATATATTGAAAGTTGTTGAAAAATAGGGGGGTGGAGGTAAAGGAGTAAGGGAGAGTAATGGAAGGGGTTGAATGGACCAAAGTAAAGTATACACACAGTGGGGACACACTGAGACACCCCTTTGAACATCCACTTAAATATTAATACTGAAAACTAGGACTATAAAGTAGGTACAGTGGGGAGGTACTTGTGGGGGGTGTGAATGAAGGAGATTAAGGAGATGGTAGATGGATTTCATATACTTATATAAAACAGAACTAAGATTCTTGCAATTGCTTTAAGTGTGGTGGGAAGGGGGCTGGGGGGAGAGACGAGAGGGGCAATGTAACTAATGTACAATATTAGTCTAATTGAATTGTCACTACAAATCCCTCCCCCTGTATAATGAAGATATCCTAGTAAAAATTTATTATCAAAAAAAGAACTCAAGTTTATATCTCCATGTATCTCATAACAGAGAGGACAAGGAGGTGTTCTGTTTCCTTCCACATAATCATCTTTTCTTCCTGTTCTTTTGTCTCTTTGTTGAGTTACCCTGGCTTCCCTTGAGTTCAGCCTCTTTGCTTCTTACTTCTGTGGACAGTGCTCAGTGTCTGAACACAGGGAATGGGGAAATAAGGCAGCATATTTAGTATCAGCAAGGGGATAGGTCCGAGGGTCAGAGGCGGCCTGATGGAAACTAGAAATCTCAGTTCCTGTCTCCAAGAGGCGACAGTGTGGACAATCAACCAAGAGGGCAGCCACCCACCTAGAAGGACACATCTTTCCAAGAGAGTGGGTGGAGTGTTTCTCCCGTCACACTCATGACCTCAGGCGACACAGAAACAGACTCCCAATACTCTGGACGGTGAAGGTGGAGGAGATGGAAGCCTGTTTCCCAGGATTCCACACAGGAGGCAATCATGTTGGCAGAGATGGAAGGTCTCAGGGCTATGGGTGGCCAAGGGAGCCCACAGGTCTGAGACAGGAGGCATTGGAAGTGTGACTACCTTAGAGGTGGGACAGGATGGCAGTAGTGGTGAGGGTGGGGGGAATTGGTTGCAGAAGATGACTCTCTGACTCACTCCAAGCTCCACACAGTCCTGCGCATCCCCGATAATCAGGACTGGATACTCACACCCACTCCCAGGTGGCTTTGCAGCCAGCCTTCCAAGGATACCTGGTCTGCCAAAAGCAGGAGTCAGCAGCAGGAGGTGGTAGCCAGCCCCACATGGGACATTAGCAATCCTGCAGGCCAGGGGGAGGTCCAGCATTCTTGGACAGCTTCAGGGCACTGGGGAAAACAATGGGGACCACGGCAGAGGTCCCACAGTCCTGGCTGTACACTCCCCTGGCTGTTTCGCTCCTGGCCGGGTGGTGCATATGCCATGTCCCCGGCCCTCTCGGTGTTCTGAAGCTACCTCACACTCTTGGAAAATCCAGTTTGCATTGTGTAGTCTGTAAAGAAAACCCTGATGCCAGGGAAGGCAGAAGATGTTCAACGCTGTGTTATGTTTGCAGCGTGATCCCCTGCCCTGTTCCTCCAGAATTTCGCACCACATCTCTGTATTCTGTCTTCCTGGATTGCACTTTATTTACACTCAAAAGATCGAGAATCCAGGCAAGGCTCTGTGCAGGTGTTTGTTACAGTTCCAACCCAACTCTGCTGACTCACCCACCATGTTTTCGGTGTGCTCTACTGTAGCCACCCAATGTGCTTTGCAAATGGAGCACAAGAATAATATTCCTGAAGGACACCTCGGTCTTTGCCAGAGCAGCGTGATAAAGTTTAGTCCATGGATAGAGGCTCTTTGGAGAAAAACCACAACCTTGTTCTTAAAATCCTGGTTATGGAGACAGGAGTGTCTCTTTGCAAAGGAGGCAGTGCATAGCATCCGTGCATTGCCAAAAAACCCGAGCAGATACTCAAGAAAATTCTTCACTCTTTCCTACTGATCTGACAGGAGTGCCAGTGTAGGTTTTTCAATCAATTTGTACTTGATAGAGAGTAATGCAGTCCAGCAGAGCACAATATCCAGTCCACCACGGGCGACTCCTGCTGACACTGGATCGTTGATCCCAAGTTCATGTCCAAAATTGATGACTGAAGATGCTGGACCAGGAGTTAAGAGTAACGCAAGTCTAAGTTTACTGGAAAGATAACAAAAGCTCCCAGCACAGGAAGGGCTTAGGGAAACTAAGCTGAAGTGTAGCTGCAGTCTAGGAGTGATATAGGGCTCTACTTGGCTTAGGGCTAACTATGCTATTTTGAAACTACGTTTGTGATTGGTTGGTGTCTAGTCAGCTCTCCACTGAACCTGGACACCACCCCATCCCCATCTTTATCGAACAGAACACTCCAGAAAGGCCTGGCCCTAGGTGCATCACCCACATCTTGCAGCTGAATCCTGTTATCTTGGCAAGAGCCCTGCTAGTCCTCTAAGAAGCCTACTGTTTCTCACGCCCCTCCAGCTGTCTGCTTCCAAGTGTCTCCCTCATCCAAAATGGAGTCACGACTGTCGTTCATTTCACTCACACTGCTACCCAAGCAGCTCCACATGGCTGCTCCAGGAGTTCAGTGTCTCCCTCCACACTCACCTCACCCTGGGCCAGGATGATGTAGCATACACCTCGCTCTAATTTACAGGATTACACATCGTCAGCAAACACCAGTGATTTTTTTCAATCAATGAATGAATGCCTCCAGAAAGAAGAGTCCTGCAGGTTCACTTCTTCCCTCGGGGTTTTGCTCTGGAGAAAGCTTTTCATTCATTCCTTCCTCCATCGGACACCCCCCAGCCCTTCCTCACCCAGCTTTGCACGAGAGCTGAAGGAAGAGTCGCTCTCGGCCAGGAGTGATGAATAAGTGACGGTCCCCAAGACAACCTCAGGTTTGACAACTCACTAGAGGGACTCACAGAACTCACACAGTAGTTCCCTTTTTTCTGCAGTTTCAGTTACCTGGAATCAACAGTGGTCTGCAAATGTTAATAGAAAATTTGAGAAATAATTCATAACTTTTAAATTGCAGTTCTGAGTGGCATGGTGAAATCCTTTTGTAGTAGCCTAGTGTTGCATCGCCATGTCTACATCGGTCCAGAAATAAAGAGAGACCACATTCATGTAACTTTTATTGTGGCATATTGTTATAATTAGTGCATTTTATTAGTAGGTATCGTTGGTAACCTCTTACCATACCTAACTTATAAATTAAACTTCATAGGTGTGTATATATACCCTGTGTTTGGTGCTAGCCTCGGCTTCAGGCATCCTGGGGCCTTGGAATTCATGTCCCACCAATAAGTGGGACCGTGCTACTCCAGTTCCAGTCGGTCATGACAAGGGATAGGTTAAAACCACCCAGGGGAGAACCACATGGCACAGCAGCCAGGACGCTCCAAGAGGGAAGCCTCCAGTTGTCCCTCCCAGTGGCCTGGCCTCATGGCACTGATGTGACAACACACAGTGTACTGTGGACCGAGGATACTTTACCCGGGCTCTGTGTCCAGTCTCCACTGGGTCTCAGGCCCCCACCGTAACCCCCACCTCAGCCTGGGCTGTGGGAGTGGCCAGCCTCCAGCTGACAAAGACAGGCCTGTCAGGAAGGACACTCCAGGAGCCCAGGGCAAAGGCCAGACTGCTGTCCCACTGAGGGTGACTGTACCACACAGTAAGTAAGCACATAATTGTGGCTCAGTGTGCCACACACTGTATCAGAGCAGGTGAAAGAGGGGGCTCCACCCCTGAACTTGAGGACACAGGGGCAATGCAGGCAGGAAAAGCAAGGCCTCCCACGCAGACTGCTCCACTCTGATTCACTGCTCAGGTGTAAAAGTTTAACACATCCACTTAAAAAATCAAAATGTATTTTTCAGCATAATTGTGTCTTTTCTCCCCTGCTTTACAAGACCACTCATGAATCAATAAACACCACGGCCCAGAAGCCTGTGGCTTATTCATCTGCGTCTGTCTCATAGCCTGCTCCTCCAAGAGGAATGTGGCACTTTTAATAGGTGTCATTAAACACGTGCTTAGGAAACTGGGGGCTTTGTGGCCCAGTTCTCTCTGCAGGGAGGGATGCACTTTGGGCCAGGGCAGAACTGAGGGGCAAGGCCTGGGCAGCTTGGCCCAGGGATGCCAAGAGTGTTCTGAACAGTGTCTGTTCCTGGGGGACTCTCTGGTTAGGCCACCCAGCCAGAGCCAGCATGGAAGACACCCAAACTATACCATGACACAGGACTCCATGCTCAGGCGGAACAACCTGTACTCCATGTCTAGAAATTCTGAGCAAGTTTCTAACAAGGGGCTCTCGTTGCATTTTGCACTGGACCTGCAGATGAAGTGCCCAACTGCCAGTGGTCAAAAAACAGTGGCTTGAGGTTTCAGTGCGGGGTGTGGGGAGGGGACACACAACAAAGCACTGATCTCCAAGAGCAGAACAGTGGGGAGGGCTGGGCAGAGGGGGAGGAGGTGACATGCAAGGAGTCTGCATGCCAAAGCAACCAGAGGGAGGATGCAGAATTGTGGTGCCCCCCACCCACCCTCGTGCAAAGACCTTGTGGAGAGGCGAGGTCTGTACACTTCTCATTCTCTCATTCACGCTTCCGAGAGGCCAAGGAGTGTGATGGACCTCCCTAGAGAGTCATGGAGGACAGCAGTCTCAGTTGAACCAAGATACCTGTGTCCCTCAGTGTTAAGAACCACAGACATGCCATCTACCATGCTTCTCACACAGCCTGTAGACTCGGGTCCAGTCCCATTTCTAATGGCTACTAAGGAGAGGCCGTTATGCACTGGGGCTGTGCTCCCTACCTCGTTCATACCCACTGATCAAAATTTTACTTTTGCCAGTTAGAGACTAAATATGCAAATGGACAAGTCGGAACATGTATCAAAATAGAATTTTTTTGGCAGTACAGGAGTTTGAACTCAGGGACTTTACTTGCTAGACAAGCCCTGCACGTGGCCCTTATTTTTTTTTCTTAGGTAGGGTCACCCATTTTTTTTTTCCCCAGGGCTGGCATCAGACTACAATCCTCATACCTATAGCTGGGATGACAGATGCGTACCACCATCACCATCCCAGGCCTATTGGTTGAGATGAGGTCTTGTAATGTTTTTCCCAGGCTGGCAAATCAACGCTCCTGCCAGATCCTCCCAATCTTCACCTACCAAGTAGCTACGATTATAGGCATGAGGCACTGGACCTGGCATCAAAATAGAATTTGGACCCAAAACCTGCAGCCTAAGTGATGAAACCATGGCCTCCACTGCAATTGGCCCCAAATGCTCAGGGCTTGATGGACCAGTTTCCCTGCTCTTAGCCACCGTGCTTCCAACAGGACAGAAATCAGAGAAAGCCCAGTGTGCGCCCTAGCCAATCACACCGGGCCTGATTCCAGGGTCACCTCCCATGGGGCTTCTGAGGGCCTCCCTCATCACACAGCTGTCCCGGTGCTCGGGCAGGAGGAGGCACTCAGAGGGAACAAGCCCTGAATGAGTGGCCTTGGCCTGGCCCATTCTCATTAGGTTGGCTTTTATTTCCAACAAAGTTTACCCTCCTGGCTACAAATTATTGTTCTCTTATTTAGTTTTGTACTGCATTCTCCAGAAGAGGAGCTGCTACCCTGAGGGTCAGCTTCCATCCAAGCGACCCACACAGCTGGGAACTGACCACGTCTCCAAGCTGTGAATCTAGAAAACAGCTGAACATCAATGACATTTGTATCCAAACCCCAAACACAATGCCCCTAAAATTAAACAAGGGAACAGAAATTATTTTCCTCTCTTTGCTATTCCCTGAGTCTGGACACTAAAATAAAGGACCCAGAGGTCCTCGCTGAGAGAGGTCCCTACAACACGGTCCTTCTAACTCCTCTCACTCAGGAACAAGCTGCTCTCCTTGAGACAGAAAGTTGATGTCACAGGGACCACCATGGCCACCCTGAGCAGCTCTCATGGGTCAACACCGTGGAGGTCACAGCGTCTGGGATCCCCGAGGGGAGTTTTGTTTATATTTGAAGTAAGTACAGTTCCACTAGTGCAGTCTGGAGGGCAGTCGACTGAATTTCCAACTGTCCTAGATGAGTGTAAGCCTGGGAATGAAATGAATAATTATGAGAAGCACCAAGCAGCCCATTTTGCTAATTACAATCTTTCTGCAAAACACCCTCTGTAAAATTTCTTTAATTATTTATCACCAATGACCACCCAAAGCACACAATCATTTCTCTTCAGTTCCCAGTAAAATAAAAGTAATGTCAAAGAAGTAATTCCTTTCTAGGGGCTGGGCGTGGTGACACTCCTGTAATCCGTCTGCTCAGCAGGTGCACATAGGAGGATCAATGTTCAAGGCTAGCTGTGGCAAAAAAAGCTGGGCATGGTGGTGCAAGCCTGTGGTCCCAGCTCTGAAGGAGGTATAAGTACGAGGATCATGGTTCAGGTTGGCCTGGGCAAAAAAACATGAAGCCCTATCCAAAACCAACTAAATCAGAAAAGGGCTGTGTGGATCAAGTGGCAGAGTGCCCACCTAGCAAGCACAAGGCTCTGAGTTCAACCCCAGTACTGTCCTCCCCCCCACCAAATTCCTTTGTAGAACCCTGTTTCTCTCCTGTTCTCAACAGTCTGCTGGAGTAGCGATGCAGGTGTCCCCCACAGACAGCACTGTCTGAAGACACATCCCCATCTGAGGGCATCCCACCAAGCCAGCCTCCCACACCCTGCTCTCCCCGCCGTGCCTGAAAGCAGTTGCTGGCTTGGAGGTGGTGACACAGGCACGTCCCAGAGTCAGAAGTACATCAGAAAGGTCATGAGCTCCATCACCATCCCTCCCCCTCATAAGCCCCGAGTAAGCAATCGGTTTTGATGGGGTCAACCTTGAAAGCTTGTCCACATCTCTGCTGTCCCACGCACAGTGAGGTCCAACTGCTTAGTATGAAGTTCAGCTGGCTTCAGGGCAAGACTGATTCTTGCTGGTCCCCTCCGTGGAGCCACTGGTGTGACTCCTGTGTGATGCAGTGACTTGACAGCACCCATGGGACACAGTGTGGATCTGTGAGCACTCTCAGTGCTTTCTCACGTCCTGTCACCAGTTACCTCCCTGGAAAGTGGGAGAGGCGAGCTGGCCCGGCTGTAATAGTGGGGACTGGACACCAAGTCCACTTCCCAGTCACCTGTGGATGGGACTGAAAAGCATATTTCCAGCATTCAAAGCTGAAAGTTTCCCAGAGCAATCACTGCAATGGTAGCTTAGCTTAAATGTGTGTGTGTGTGTGTGCACTTAACAATGTACACCTCTTTGTGTGAACGTATCAGTGAACTGTTTTAAGAGAAGGAAGAAAATGTGACGAGTTGCCCCAGGCTGTGGTTATCAAGCCCGTGAACTCCGGGACCTGCTTCACTCTGTCAGGGACACAACTTCTCAGAGCACAGGCACAATAAACCTAGCACACATCCCGAGTGGTCCAGCGACTAGCACTGAACTGCGAGGTCACTCCCACCCAGGGCCACACTGGTCATAATGACACAGCAGGAGCGCTGTCAGCTCTTGAGAAGTTACCTAACTGAAAATCACCCCAGACCTAAACTACATTACCAGAAAGTTTATCATGCCATAAATCCTTGCCACGAGGGGACATCCAAGTCACAGAGCATGGCAGTAACTTTCTTAAATTCAGAGAGCTATAAGTGTATCACGCAGTAATGTTTTGATTAGCCATAAAGTTTAATTTATTGTGAACAGAAGACCTAATGAATAAATATGTTAAAACATGCTAATTTAGCTTGAGAAAATGCCTGCATGATCAGAACTGTAAGTTTAGTGTACTACCCTAATTAAGATGAAAGATGTCACAGGAAAGTGTCAGTTTGCACCTTCTATGGCTCACACTTATTTCTCTAGCTAGCTTGCTTCTAGTTATCATTTACATGTCTTGTTCCTCCACCCTGTGCTGGATTGTGAATTCTTTTGTAATAGCTCAAATACCGCAAATCATCGACAAAGCGCAGATTTTATTTTTATAAAAGAAAACAGCACAGTGGGGGAAAAAAAGACCAACCGTTCTAAATTCAACAAGAAAAATCGTCTCATTCGTAGTCTCAATTTTATTGTTTTGTTTTGTTTTTTCCTACTGGAGGTCTTGTGCTTGTAAGCTCTACCACTTGAGCCATACCCCCAGCCCTTTCTTCTTTATTTTCAAATAGGGTCTTGTGTTTTTGTCCAGGCCAGACTGGACAGCAGGCCTGCTGAAGTAGTTCAAGTGGTAGTGTGCTGTTTAGCAAGCATGAGGCCCCAAGTCCAAACCTCAATACCATTAAAAAAAAAAAAAAAAAAAAAAAGGACTGGACAGTAATCCCTCTCTTTATGCCTCCCACATAGCTGGCATAACACCACACCCTGCTTATTGGTTGAGATGGGGTCTTGCTAATTCTTTTTCCCAGGCTAGCCTTGAACCTTGATCCTCCCAATCTCCAGCTCCTGTAGAGCTGGGATTATAGTATGAGCCACCGCGCCCAACTGACAGTTTCAATTTTAAAACTGAAAACTAGCTCCATGCACCAGCTATGTATAATTTTAGACTAAATTGTGAAAGGCCCATCCTTAACATTCATCTGAGGGGGTGATCTCCAGCCATTCTGACTTCCTGCTCCCTTCTCACAGCCTTTGTTAACTTTACCCTCCGCTTTACACAGAGAGACACACAGGTGTCTCCATCCCTTCCCCAGCTACATGTCACCACCTAGTCAAAGTGCATTTATAAAGTTCTGGGTGCTACCATCAAGACCAACAGTCACATCTGTCCGGCTTCCCTCTCTTTCCCAGGTTCCCTCAGTGACTACAGAAAAACTCCTGGTCAAAGCTTCTAGGTGTGTCTACTTTGGACCTAATACAAACCCAACTATCCACTCTCTGCTTAACATCTTTTCCTATGGACTGGCTACCAGTGACTCACCTGTAATCCTAGCTACTTGGGAGGCTGAGATTGGGAGAATAACCATTTAAGGCCAGCCTGGGCAATTAATTCATGGGACTCCCCATCTCCAAAACAACCAGAGCAAAATGAACTGGAAGTGTGGCTTAAGGGGTACAGTGCTTGCTTTTCAGAGGCAAAGCCTGAGTTCACATGGCGGTCCCACCACACAAAAAAAATTTTCCTGTTTTGGAACTTGTCCTCCAGATAAAGCCTGGCCCTGTGCTAGGTGGTCTTACCTCCTCTCACACACCAGACACCCTGAGTCCTCCACGTCTTGTCTCTGGCTGGCCTGTGTATTAGTGAACCAGTTGACATCACCGACAGTGTGCTAGTTCCTTCCTACAGAAACAGCCCCTTCAAGCTAACATATGATCCCCCCTCCCCCCAGTACCCCACCCCTCAGGCTCCTGTTGCACATCTCGCCAAGCCCTGCACTTATTCCTTGCGGTGGCTCACAGTTGGTGGCTCCGGGTGTGACACTGGTCAATGGCCACCTCTCCTGCTGGAATGGAAACTCCACCTGTTCACATCGTGAATGTGACATGAGTCAGCATGGGACCTCAGACTGGCACGTCTCACCACAGGCACTTAGTGAGCATCCCAGAATCCAGCAGGCATTCATGAGCGGATGGCTTCTCCTGGTTAAAAAGAAAAACAAAAATCTCAAGGCAAGGAGAGTCAAGGGTCAACTTCACAAATCCAGACCAGGATGGGAGACCCCTGGACTGTGAGAGTTGCTCTGCAGCCTTGAACCTGGGTTCCTTCCAAGTGGCTCCCTCATTGTCCCTCATGTCTCATCATTCTACCAAACTCATTCTCAGTTACTCAGTGGCCCGGGATCCCATGACCATGTACTCCACCAAGAGTGTGTTATTATCATCCTCTCGCTGGATAGAGAGGAAAGACAGACATAAGCGTATGGACATGAATAAGACCAAGGCCAAGCCACAGCGATGCCCAGTGTGGGTGCAGGATTTTGGATGGCCTGTTCTCTGCTTAGCCCCAGGCTTGGCTGAGCCACTAGCAGTGCTCTGCACCACCACTGGAAATACAGCCAAATATCATTAGAAATTTTATTTGACATCATAAAAACTTAGATTTGTAATTATTAATTTTTTTGGCGGTACTGGGTTTGAACTGAGGGCCTCATGCTTGCTAGGCAGTCACTCCACCAGTCCAGTAATTATTAACTTTTAATAATTTAAAGCTATTTCCTCTCATCAATTAAAATTTTGAAATTTAGTAGTAATATATTAACTAAGGAACTGTATTATATACATATTCACACGAAAGAGAGAATAATGTATAGCACCCCAAACTAAAAACAACAAAACTAAAACTTGAGAAGTCTACCAAGAGAATAAACAGCTGCCTACTTGAGAAACAATTCAGGGTAGAAAAGCCCATATTTGGGCTGGTGGACTGGCTCAAGTGGTAGAGACCCTGTCCAGCACGCATGAGGTCCCAAGTTCAAACCCCAGTACTGCCAAAAAAAAAAAAAAAAACAGTATTTTAAAACTCAAAAAACCTTTCTGAATACCAAGATCAAGCTCCTCTTTTTCTCTTTAAGATTTCCTTCCACAGACCAAGTGAAATGTATGTAATTGCCAATTAGAGCCCCATGCAATTATTTTGCCAATCAATTTATATTTCTATTTAGCAAGCCTGACAGTTACTTTTTAAAGAAACAATATGAAACATTCTTTAATTAAGTAAAGAATTATTTAACAGATAAATATTCTTAATGGGGCTCTCTTGTGGTTTGAAGTAAGTATTTGATTAACCTCACAAATGTGTCTGGCACAATCATAATTTTTACAAATGAGATAGAAGGACCATAAATCATATAGCGATCTGCACTTCAGTCACTCAAGAGCTCATTATTCATCTCAGGAAAGTTGTAGAATGAACCACCTCTCACCACCATAGAACACACTTCTGTCCTGGAGACTTCTGTAGGGAACCTCTCCTGCTGGCCTCCTGCTGAGGTTGTGTCTTGTGTATGTACACCGCATCACACAGGCTCCATCACCTACTCTTCAGGAAGTGAAACACCTGCCAGAGTCGAAGTCCAAGAGCTAGATTTTGTGACACTATTAAAACTCTTAAGGTGAGGGTCATCAGTGTCCCCAACACCCCAGACCCAGCCTTCCTCTGAGGCTATGCAGCCATATAGTTCTCTGCAGTGCTAGAGCCCACGCAGCCTGGACAGTCAACAATGGCATCCTTTCTGAGTAGGAATTTGATTCAGTAAACACTTATAGGACACCTACCCTGTGCCAGACACTGTGAAGGCCCAGGTGAGGCAGAGATCAGCCCCAATTTTGAAGGACGTCAGTCTGGTGAGTGGCATAAGGCATGGCTGGCACACAGGTAAATTAGGAGGTGAGTCCACAGCGGGGTCAAAGGTGGCCTCAGATAGATGAGAGTGGGTGTCCCGACAGGTAAGAGCCCTTCGGGATGCATCGTGCCACGTTGTCACCTTAAGCAGCATGCGTGTGGGATGTATGTACATATGTAGCCAAAAATGAAGGCACTCTCACATGGCCGGGTAAGGATGACTCAGCATGGGGCCGGGGAGAAGCTGCTGTTCAGGCCACACGGGCTCTGTGCGCCTTACTTTTGTTATATGGATGACAGAACTGATTCACTTCTGTCAGCAGTGGTAAGGCCCAGTGATGCTTAGATTCTAGAACCCTACACTCATCTTCTTCTAGCCCTTTCTTACTGAAACTCATCTAGGCAATAGAGCTCGTGAGTCTAAAATATCCTTTTCCTCCACTGATACTACTTTTAACATAACCGAATGACTCTTAGAACACAGCTGCTTTCTGAGAGAAGAAGGGTGGCTAAAGTCGATCTATTATTTACCAGGGCTCAGTGTGGTGCTCGTGCTTGGATGAACAACTGTCTTTTCTCTTATTTGCACTGGAACATAAAGTCAATACACAAGACAGAACAAGCTTATGGCCAAGCTTATGAGCAAAAATGAAAAAATTCTTTAATAAATATCCTACATCAGCAGTTTCCTAGAACCCATTACTACGAAGGGAATTGGACTGCAGAGCTGTTTCTGGGTCCCCATTACCACAGCCCCACTCTTCCTGGTCCACTACCGTATGAAGCCAATTGGGGCCCATGGTGCTGTATTTTACCAAAAATGCTTACAAACGCACACATTAGATCAGATCAAATGAGGACTTCTCTGCTTCCTAGCTATCTGGCAAATGGGAAAGGAAACATTGACTTCATAGGGTTACTAAGATTAAATTAAGGTCACAGTGAGCTAGCACTTAGCAAAATTCCCTGCACACAGCCAACCCAGGAATGGGCAACTGGCTCACCCTTGTTCTCACCTTAAGCCTCCACCCCATTCCCACTTGGGTGCCAACCCCCACTGGACAGCCTGTGCAATGCCCTTCTGTTAAACTCCGTAAATTCTTCAGTTTCCAATGAGAAGCCCACTCCTGCTGACCACAGTCCCCCTGCCTTGCAGCTTGGGCCTCAGTCCCCGTGTTACCACAAGTTTTGGTTGGGGTTCTTGGCCTTTGTGCTCCCACAACTGAAGATTGCAAGGAAGACATGGAATGAGTGAAACTAACAGTAGTTTATTAAAAATAGTAACGACACATTTTTATAGAAGAGAGTAGGCTATCTCAGGGAGATCAACCGTGCACTTTTGTGTCCCAGCTTATTGGGACTTCAGGGGAAGTCTTCAGAGAATCTTTTCAAAGTTATCAAGACAGCATTAGGTTTCCTATAGATTATATTTTATCATAAACTCTAGCACATTGCTTGTGATGTGCTTTAGCCTTCTGGTTTTGCCCTTATCTACCTGTTCTCATTTTTAAATAATCCTTTGTTTTTAGGACAAAAACAAAGTTTTGCATGTAGAGAGCATCCAAAATCCTTTCTCATCCAAAAGTGTTCTTTCCTTTATAACCTTCTTTATATCTCATCTCCTATTCACTGGCTCCTTTTTACCTTGTTGCCATCCACACATGGCTGCAGATCCTATACAAACTTTACTGCCACTAGATTTTTAAAGGGGTGTCTTTCACATTTTCTTCCCTTTGATCTTACATGAATCTCAGAGTTCAGAATGTTAAATTCCACTAGAGCTGGTTAAGATAACAGAACTTCCAAACAACCCTGAACAGCAAAAACTATTTTACTACCATCAAGAAGGCAGAAGGGAAAGTACACAGAGCTCAATCTCTACATGATAACCCTGTAATTACAGTTCAGGATACAAAAGGCTAATTGATGGTTAATTATTTGTTGGTTCTAGGCACAGAGAAAAAAGTAGCACACCTCCACCGTTGTGTACATTTTCCCAAGATCACAGTCCAGGGAGTCCAAAACTGAAAAGACAGCTCCATCCCCCCATACTGACAAGGTATCAGGCAGGCTTATAGAATGAGTCACCCAGACCTCAAGTCTCCTGGCTTGGCTCAGGGCATTGGGTTTGGGGGCCAGAAAGTTCTGGGTGTCATGAGAGAATTCAAGAATGGAGAGAGAGAAGAGTTCAACAGAAGCAAGTTTATGTATGAAAAGCAAAATGAAGGCAAAGATGCTCCTTCAATGGCAGGGTGGGCAGACTCAAGGAGCAGTGCATAGAGGTCCCAGATCTCAGGCTTTTAGTGGGGACTGCAGACCTGAGGGTGCTCACTCCTGGAAAACTGGGTCACATGTCATTAACTTCTGGAAACTGGGTTATATTCATCAAGTCCTCTCACGTGTCAGGCAGGGGGCAGTTTTTGGTCTTGGATCGTCAGACTGGAGCCATTATGATTTTCTGCAGGATCCAGGGTCCGCAGGTCATCAGACCCTGCTGTATCTCACAAGCCATTCTGTTAACATCAAGAGTCCAGGATATGATTCCTTACCAACATCCAAGCCACAGTTCTCAGCCATCAGGTTTCCTCACTCCCTGCCTAGCCTCTGTATCACTCAGATGCCTCCACTCTCCCTAGTTTCCCAGTGCCCTTTACCTTTCATGCTACTTAAGACTTCCCGGTCCATCACTTCAAGTACAAAGAAACCCTATCAACACGTCTTGGACAGGACATCTGACTTGCCACACCTGCTTAGCAAAACCCAAGGCTAGCTCTCCCTGCTTCTCCCTCCCTCTGGCTACAGTGGAGTTCCCCAACCAGGTATATCTGCTCCTCCTTCCTCCCCACACCCTAGACAGCACCACCTCTTGCCCCTGCAATGACCCATCAAGTCCTTTCCACTTGGGTAGCTTCCATTTCTCTCACGTTTTCCCCTACTGGCAGCCTCTACCGAAACAAAATCCTAAGCCCCAAGTTCCTTAATCTGGTCATGCCTACAAAATTAATAAAACCAAAGCTAAAGCTGCAGAAGCTGATGAACTCGGAACTAGCCATTGTGTCTCATTAGAAAGACAACACTGGCAATGTTCATGTGCCAGTTGCCAGGCTTTCATTTTTTTTAATTGACAGATAAAACCATCATCTTCTCATGTACAATGTGACATGTGAAGTACACACACCTGTGGGATGGTTATTCAGGCTAGATTTCTGTAAGTTAAAGCCACTCCTGTAATAACCTTCCATCACAGTTTCTGTTTCAATCTACTATGTAAGGCAAAGCAACTTCCTATACTATCAGAATACTTAAGTGGGTTAAGGATTGTTGACTTAGGATCTTGGATATGTTTGTAAGAAACTGTCCTTGTTGAAGTGTATTTTACAGAAAACGGTTCACTTGGACTTGTAGGCAGTTTTGTCCCAGAAGGTTCACTTAACTATCAATTCTAGTAAGACTTAACTCAATACTACAATATGATCTAGCATTATGTCAACCTGAAGAAAAAAGGTGTGGGGACTTTATTAAAATTAGTAATGTAACTCTAAGCACCTTATAGAATCACATTTCATTTCCACATACAGTAGCTGGCAGCTTTAAGGAATAAACAAAAAACACAAACCTATGGACAGTAACAGGGCCATTCCAGTTCTGAGGAAAGCCAGGAGAGAAGATAGGCTATGACTTGCTTCAAAGAGTTACAACTCATGCTCAGATCACTCTGGGCCAAAAGCTCTTTTTTCTGCTCATCAGGGTTTGCAGCCCTGGCTACAGAGTGGCATCACCTAAGAAGCTTGAAGACAAAAGGAAACCATGGGCGCTTTCCCTCCTCATTTGGGCCCACTCCTGCATTCTCACTCTGGATCTGAGATGGGCCTTGGCCAAGACTGAGAGGCACAGCACTATGTAGTCACATCCAATAGATTACTGTGCCCTACACATTTAAGATGATCTTGTCACAGAGAAAATGGAAGCTTTAGGTGTTCTTGGTCTAAAAACAGGCTCTATTAGCTCTGGTTTTGCCACTGTTGGTGGCAATACTGACACAGCATTATTCCAGGTGTTTGGAGAGCATGCAACAAAGCAGCTGGGATGCACAAATGCAGAGCAGGGGCCGAAATAAGCATGTTTCCTGAGACAGAGCACACTCATGTGGGCCGGGCACGTGGCCCAGGTACTGGTAACTGAGACTGATTAGGATGTGGGGAGTTTCTGGGGAGGTACCACAGCTCTGAAGAGCACAAAACTAAGATGATATGGTGTGAGAAGAAGTTGTTCTTTCTGCCATGCACAGGATGCAGTGTGGCTGAGGCGCATGGGCCAATGTAGCTGGAATATCATGAGAAACCAAAACAATGAAAACTAAAACTCCCAAGAAGGCACACACCCAAGGAATTGGGAAGAAACATGGTGTCTGGATGAAGGACGAACTATGTGGTACCAAAAAAGTAAGACCAGCAACACAGAGGACAGACCTGCAAGGCATGGCAAACTCCGGTCTCAGTATCCAAGGGGATGTCCTGAACACACAGCATTATGGCCTCTGCATAGTTTTTTGGGTTTTTTTTTTTTTTTTTTATCCATACATGCCCATGGCAGTGATTTGGATGTGGTTTGTTCCCCAAGTTTCATGTAGCGGAGGCTCGGTCCCCAGGGCACTGGGACTGAGAGGTATTGTGGAATGGATAAGAGGTGGGGCTAGCAGGAGGCCCCTGAGTCACTGGGCCCTGCCCTCAAAAGGAATCACAGTAGTTCTCTGGAAAAAACTGTTACGAAAGCCTGGGCCTGACCCCACCCAGTGCTCTCTGGCTTCCTGTATCAAACATACCCAATTTGTGCTCCCACCATCACCATCCACCCCAGTGAGCAGCGGAGAGGACCCTCACCAGAACAGAGCTGATGCTCCTCAACCTACCAAACTGCCAGCTAAACCAATGTCTCCTCTTAAGTAGCCTGCCTCAGGTATTTCATTAGAATGACAAAAAGCTGACATACACATAAAGTTTAATTTACGAATCAGGTACAGTAAGAAATTAACAATAACAACAATAATTGGGTGCCAATGGCTCATGCCTGTAAATCCTAGCTACTTGGGAAGCTGAGAATGGAAGGTTCAAGGCCAGCTCAAGCAAGTTATTTTCAAGACCCCCATCTCCAAAATAACCAGAGCCTGCTTTGCAACTGTGAAGCCGTGAGTTCAAATCCCAGTCCCACCAAAACAAAAAAAGAAGAAGAAGAAGAAGAATATACTGTAATGTTATGTACATGTGGTTTATCATTGACATTTTTCATTTAATATTTTCAGACTCAGTTGACTGTGGGTAACAAACTACAGGTAAGAGAGATCTACCAAGTTTGTTACTCCTAAACTTGTTTCCAAGTTTAAATACTAAAGCCACCTGGTTATGGTGACAAATTTTCTGACAATAAAACATAACCTCACCACTTAAATATCGTAAGTATTAAAAAAAACACAAGGACGATTAGAAGAATGGAATACACCTAAATCTGTTAAATTACCTCTCAAGCCAGCAAGCTACTCAGCAAATGTCAGAGTAGTTACTGAAAGCTTAAAGTCATGAATCCTGAACTGCTAGGAAGGGACACAGGAAATTGTTAGGACATCCGTCTCCACACACCCCTGGCCCAAAACACACCTAACACGGCTAGTTATCCACTCTCAGTGAGGGAGCATCACTGTAGAATAGGTACAGTGAGTCATTTGAAGTCATTTCCTACCACAAACTTATTAATCAGGAAATCTATTAATGGAAAACAAACTTTGAATTTCAATATTCTTTTAAAATTATGGAAGAAGACCAAAAGACCACCACACTGCAGTAGGAAAATATGTATAAAGATTCTAACAGCTTTTATTACAATGTGCAAGGTAATATTCATCTAGCACGCACCAAACATCAAACCACCATCATCTATAAAACAGCTCCAGAAAGTTCAAACAGAAACTCACAGACACCTTACCTAAAATACTCTCATACAACACTGTTTAGTGTTCAGACTTCATGTCACCCCAGAAAGGGATAATCATTTTCTGGCAAACGTGTGGCAAAAAGTTTGCTGCTTTATTTGTTTGCCTATAAACAAATCAGAACATGCCTCACATTTAAAAACTTTTTATTACAGCACTCCATGACATCAAAATCTATCCGTGCTTAGTATTAGCCAGTTGTACCAAATACTGTAAGATACAAAATGATAGGAAATATAAACATTGATTTGTATTTCAAGTTTATAACATTTTATTTACAAAAATAGGCTGGGAGGACGAGGTTCTCCCCACATTCCTTCCTGGGGGAACCATTTCGCACCTTTTCTTCGCTAATGGTTTTAAAAGTTGCGTTTAATTCCTTCAGAATTATATTTGTTGAGGAGAAGCTCAGACAGAGAGAGGAGACATGGGCAGGGGTTGGGGGAAGAGGGGATGGACACAGAGCAGCTGCACACAGATAATGGCTTTACAGGGAGGCTGCACTGGGTCCCATGCACTGGGCGATGTGAGCACACTGCAGGACACCAGCACCACACAGGTGTGGACAGGCGCCGTGGCTTCTCTGGGCTCTGAAGGACACTTGTTCCCCAGCACGACACTGCCAAACGGTGGCTTCAACGCAGACACTAAGACATGACTCCGAAGACAGGGTTGTGGCGGCAGATGCTGGGGCCATACTCTTCATAGTCCTTCTTGGTGTGACAGACCTGAAAGAACTCGGGCTGCAAGAGGCAGCAGTCAGAGGGAAAACAGGAGCGCTCAGGAGGAAATAAATGCAATAAACCATCAAGCAAAGGAGAAACTCCTCTCCTTGTCGAGGACCTTCCCCACCAACACCACCACTATAGTGCGGTTTGACCTCTCTGACATACTGAACTACTGAACAGGAGTCTATTTCATTTTTATGAATATACTCATTGATCCCCATCACCACACCAAACATTTACTTAGCCTCCATTTATTTAGGACCAAATATGTGCTGGCCCTAAATGAGCAACGTATTAGCTATTAACGAATTGAAGGAAATAGTCAAGACTTACTTGGGAAAGTCCCTGGGGTCAATGATTAATGCAAGGTTTATAGATTACTTTTGGGTTTCACTTATCCATGGCTATCTGTGACCCTAATTAGCAAGGATACTTATGAATTCACTGTGTGATTTAAATGACCATTAAAATAGCTTTTCTATCTGATAGCATTAAATGTATGTCTGTTTAAAGCTTCACAAATGGAACACACACTATTTAACTTTCATGGACCACATTTATCTGAACTCAACAGAGAATGCAGAAATGAAAATACAGAACAATCTAGGAAAGGACTTACAGTTGAGGCCAGCATGGAGCCTCCAAACCACACGGCATAGCGCTGCATGTGATGTGTGATCACCTGCACCTCCACAGGCTTTGGCTGGAAAATAAAGTAATTTATGTTCAGTCCAAACAAATCCCTTTTCTAATCGACTGTCAGCTGACAAGACAATGGCTTCCTTGGGACCTTTCTTCCACGGTAAGGCCCTTCCTCACCTTCAGGTTCCTGTAGTGACAATAACCAGACTGCAGTCCTGGCCCCGAGGATGAGGGAACAGAGAACATGGCCAGCAGAGGTCATCTCTTAACAACACAAAAAGCATTTAAGAAACAAAAACCTCCAAGCAACTAACCTAACTGAATTGTTGAGCAAATAAATCAGATGGCCTAGCACTATAGAGATAATTCCAAAATCACTAAAGAACTGTGCTTTTCAAAGAGGTGGTCCTACATCAGTGGAATTTCTTGCTTGTTTCCACTTCCCTACCAAAGCCAATCTTGATTAGAAGCCCAAATAAAATCAGCTCGCAAAGAACTATGACTCCACCCTCCTATCAGTTATCCCAGTGAGAGCATTTCCAAAGGACATTAAAGATCCTCAGCATAGATGATTACTCCATCTGCATGGAACCCTGGTCATTACACTCACACCTGAGCGCTTACCACACAAAACAAGATGACTGGCAAACAGCCAGGACAGCAGGAGCATCAGTCCTAATTGCACGCTGGGAGCAAGCTCAGGCAGCAAGCCTCTGCTTGACTTCAGTGTGGCCAAGACAGCAAGCCAAGCTCATTGTACCCCATGCCACCCAGACGAGCTCCTGGGCTCCCTCCCTGTCAGGAAGTGCACACATCAACCCAGGCTGAGACTCGGCCTCCTACCTTTATCCTGCCACCACTCAGCTCTTCACTCAGTTTCAGTCTGGCATCCACCACTCTTTTTAAATCTCTTTGTAGTCGCCGTCCAAAATCTCTGAACATTGTCGAGCCTCCCGAGAGAACGACATTCTAAAAGACAAGAGCGGAGGGCAGTACAGACTGAGATTATCGGCCCATGATGCTCCAATAATCACCCACACACAGAGCGCCCACATCCAACCGTTCAATCGCTTGTGTGACTGACACACTGACCCCAGATGAAAAGATAGGAACCGAAGCAGCTAAAGGTATCACAAAAGCACAGACATTTTCCTTCTGGGACAATGTGTCACCAATCATTCCCCTAAGCACTTTTCTTTAATTGTAGCTACGTGAAAGCACAAAGCAACTCTGTTCCCACTACTCCCTCTGCAGCAGGCAGCATCCTCATAAGGAGCAAGGAGTCAAACTGAACTGAATAAACTGACAAGTGGACGTAGGCCAGTTACTAACACTGGGTCTCTCACAGGCTTGCCTTGATATTCACTGCAGGAAAAGGTTCTTCCAGTTAACACGTACGCCATTCAGAGGGCTGGTACTGGAAGAAAGCACACCCAAAATACATGGAGAAGTGTTTTCAGCCAAGCCATCCCTCTGCCCACTCCCCCCCGCACACCAAGCTCTGCCATGTGGACCCATGAGCACTTGTGTGGGGGTAAGGAGGGTAAGAGTCATCAGCTCACCCATCAGATGTTGATGAAAGATAAATGTTGTATTCTTTCGGACCTGACTTAACTTTCTGGCAGAAAATGTCATTTAACAAAACTAAAGAAAATAAAATCATCCTCCAACTAGACGAAGAGCCCTCCTTCAAGACCCTGGAGCCCCACGCCTACCCTGCACTTCCTGAAGGCCTCGAGGAACTGCTGGCCCATCTGAGCTAGCAAGCCCCTCACCAAGTTTATGGGGAAGGGGGTATCACATGGAAACAGGGCAGGGAGGATGCACTTTGCTGACACCAGGAGCCCAGGTTATAGATTACACAAATTGGGAGGAGGCCTGTCCTGTGAATTGCAGCCCTCGGGAAGGACAGGCAGGGCTGGGCAGCAGGATCCTCTCCAAGCTGACTCCTGCAACAGGAATTGAACAAAGGGAGTGAGGGAGGAGGAGAGGAGCCACAAGAAGCTACCAGAAATCTGCTCTTCAGCCTGGGAACCATTCCAATTCCACAGAGGGGAATTTCACATCTAGTAACCTTCATCAGGCACTAACCGTCATTGGGCTGCAAAGGACTGTCACAAGCTAAAACTCTGCAAAGGCCATGGCAGCAGCCAAGTGGCTTGTGCTTGAGGACTGAGGCTGGCTCTGAGACAAACCCTCCATGACCTTTACAGCAGAGAGGATGACTCTGGAAGCCAGAGCCCTGATCAATCCCTTGGGGCTTTTCTCAGCATCCACCCAAAGGAAACCACATTGAGCAGGGTGGACCCTCCCCTTCCTCGTGGAGCCCACAGAGTGACAGATATGTTAGACAAACCACCTGCCGATGGCTCTCGACCACCAGAGCCATCCTTTCCCAGGGGCCTCAATGTCACAAATGTGCCTGGTCCTAAAAGCTTAGAAGACCGATATACTAGGGAACGCAAGCTGCTGTCAACCCCCTTCCTGGAGATGGGGTCTTCTGACACTCAAGTCACCAGTGTGACACCATGGGTTTCCTGAGCACCTGCCTCCTTCCTGACAAACTGTTAAAGCTTCCACACCCATACTCTGTCCCTAGATCAATGCCATGAATGGTCCCCTATTTTCCTCTGTTGCCATGTGGCGAAACCGCTCAAGAACATGAGATTTCCAGAGTGGAGAGATCATCAAGCATGGCTACAGTTAATAAGAGCCTGTGTGACAGGCAATCCCACACAGTGCCCAGGGAGCCTGAGCCCTGTCTGGGGGCTTTCACTTGCTCACCTCTATGTAGAAAGGAGAGGGCCTCAGTACCAGATGCCTCGATTATCACAGAAAGACTCAAATGATGACCAAAGACAAGGGTCTGCGGTTTTTTTGGTGGGACTGGGGTTTGAACTCAGGGCTTCACACTTGCAAAGCAAATGCTCTACCACTTGAGCCACACTTTCAGTCCATTTTGCTCTGGTTAATTTGGAGATGGGGGTTTTGCAAACTATTTGCCTGGGCTGGCCTTGAACCAAGATCCTCCTGATCTCAGCCTCACAAGTAGCTAAGATTACAGGCATGAGCCACTGGCACCAGGCTAAAATTGTGGGCTTTTGTTCCTTTGAGAAACACTGGGAAGGAGTCTGCCCACACCTGTAATGCTTTAAGTTTTACTACTACCTCAAACACACCATTGGAACACTCCTTGTGTTCAATGTTCTGTGTCCCCCAAAGGACTATTTCTACTATAAACAGTGCAAGAGACCACTGGAAGAGGGAGAAGTCCCCTCACCACCTGCTCTTGGGGTAAGGAAGTGTCCTGGGGAACATCAGAGGAAGAAATTTCTCTGCAGCCTCAGTGTTAGGAAGAGCAGGGCCTCTAAGGTCACATGTCTCACAGGTCCTGCAATTTCATTCCAGAGTAGGCTTCCCTCTCCCCGGTTGCTAGGAAGGTCAAAGCTAGTGGAGCCCTTCTCTCATGGTGGTGGTGTGCACCCTCTGCCCTTGGCCTGCCAGACTGCATTACTCTGCCATCCTTATTTTTCTCAGTCAGATTCCTCCTGCTATTTCATCTTTTTACACTGGTGGTGCTTTCATGACTGTCTCAAATTCTGCAGGAAGAACAAGGGACAGTGTGCCTTTTTTCTTGATAAACACAAGGGTTCTCATACAGATGGCTCTGTAATAAGACCATTCAAATCAATCAAACCAGGTATCAAAGATATCAAAGAAGATAAAATTCATCAGAAACTCCTAATAAGCCAGTTTGCCCAATAGAACTGAGAGCTGGATTTCAGAGACAGATTTCTCAATTCAAGATATCATCATAATACATTTTTTAAAATGTGGTGGTACACCCATCATCCCAACTAAACAGGAATCGGAACAGGAGGACTATGGTCCAGGCCAGCCCAGGCATAAACACGAGGCCATATTGCAAAAAATACATGAGGCAAAAAGGGCTGGATGCATGGTCAAGTGGAAGAGCACCTGCCTAGCAAGCATGAAGCTCTGAGTTCAATCCCCAGTACTGGACTTTTTTTATTAAATGCTATCAAATTTAGCATAAGTGATATGATTCAGTTCAGATTAACCTACTATAAATACTCATGGTAGTGACTTTATTGCAGGTATACCCTTCCCCTCATACACACACAAATCTTTTTAATCATTTGAGAGTAAATTATGTACAACATGGTCCTTTACTCAAAAGATGTTAAGTATGCACTTACTAAAAATGGGAGCATTCCTTTATGTTACCACAATACAACTGTCAACTTAATCTACTGTTCCCATTTCAATCTTGTCACTTCATTACTAATATTCTTTTATAGCACCTTTTTTTCCTCCAGCCCAGGATGCAGTCAGGTTTTACAATAACTTGTCATGTCTCTACAATAGACTTTTTAATTAAAAAATGATTCACTGGGGTATGAAAATAAATTTCCACTGTGATACCTCAGAAGCACTGCAAGATCCTTAGTTGTCTTCAAAGGTATAATACATAAGATTCATTCTTTTGGCTTATTCACAATCATAAAAGCAGCACTATGAAAATGTGGTTAAATGATTTTAGACAAAGTTGACAAAGTACTTCAAGAGAGAAAGAACAGTCTTTCAACAAATGATGCTGGAATAATTGATACCAGCAGGAGAGGAAAATGAATGTTTACTTATTATTGCCTTACTTCACATGCACAAATTAACTCAAAGTGGATTGTGGATTTAAATGTAAGAGCTGAAGCTACAGAATTTCTAAAGTAATATATAAAGAAAAACCTTTTGGGGAGGGGCCAGGGAAAGGGGTTGCCCATACAATGTATATACATGCAAGTAAATGTAAAAATGATATCATAATAAATATTCTAAAAAGCAAATTAAAAAAAAAACCTTCATGACTTGGGGATAGGTAAAATTTTTAGATAGTACATAAAAAGCATGAACTATTAAAGAAAAAGCTTATCAGCTGATTTCATAAACATAAACCCTTTATTTAAAAGATGTGAGTAAACTGAAAAAACAAGGCACAGACTAGGAAAAAACATATTTGTAATACATCTGACAAAATACTTGTATCCAGAATATTAAAATAACTATTACCACTCAATAATAAACAGTAAAAATGGGCAAAAGATCAGACTTTCACAAAAGACACAACAAATGACCAGTAAGTGTATAACAGGAACAGACACCTAAGAATGTTCACAGTCACAATTTTAGTAACTAAATCACTTCACTAGCCAGCCCACTGCTCAAGTCTAATCTTCTCCTTTCCTTCCTTTTGTTGCTCTCTCCACCCCTCCTCATCCCCTATATTAGGGACTTCAAGGTTAACAATCCTACTGTCACCTAAGGAGCCATCACCTCGTGGGCCATCATGCCCCTTACTTCTAGAGAAAATCTTTTGTTAGCAAGACTCAACCTCACAAGTTACCACTTAGGGGAGATGGACAGAAATGAATGGACACTAACACCAAAGGGAGATAAGCAGTCCAGGAAGTTCTGAGTTCTGGGCTCTCCCTTAAAAACCCATTCTTCTCCTTGGGCCAGGGTCTGAGTCTTCAGGATGTTAAATCCACTGTATAACTTAATTTGCTGGCAAATTAATAAAAGTTTCATCTAATTGGAACTGAGCTCAGAGAACCAAAGTTTCAGTAACAAGTACCCAAGAACAATAGTTGAAGGCTGGCCCAGTGGCTCAAGTGGTAGAGTGCCTGCCTAGCAAGCATGAGGCCCTGAGTTCAAACTCCAGCACTGGGTGGGGCAGGGAGAGGTTGTCAACAACATTTGGAATCAGGATCTCACAAACATAATACACTACACACCAATTTTAGGTGAAGATATGAACAAATGTATATTGTTGGTGGGAGTATAAATGGCATGACCACACTGGGAAAAAGTTGGGTAGTTTTTATAAAACTAACCACACATTTACCATGGAACAAGATCAATTATACTTTTGTATTTACCCAAGGGAAATAAAACTTATCCACACAGCACTTAGCTACGTATCCAAATGTTCATAGCAGGTTTTTGTAATAGCCATAAACTGGAAACGCACCAGATCCCCATCGACAGGAAAATGGATAAATGTAAGTTATGGTACATCCATGTGTTGGAATGCTACTCCGTAATAAAAAGGAATGAACTGACAAATGCAACTCCAAAGTATTAAGTGGGTAAAGAAGACAGAAACAACGAGAGCACACTGTATGTTCCACTTTTATGAAACTCAAGGACGTGCAATCCCGTTCACAGGGGCGGGGAACAAACCAGCTCTCTGACAGGGCAGCTTCTGAGGGTGATGGCCATGCCCTATGTTCTAACCATGGTGGGTGCATAACTTTGTCAAATCTCTCCAAACAGGTTCATTTTGCCATACTTCAATTCTTATCTCAGAGATGAACTTTTGAAAATGGAGCAATACGGTAGACAGTGACAGAGGGCAGTGGTGAACTCAATGTAGAGATAACAACCGAACTTCAGTGACAAGGACACCCTCAGGAGGGCTCACACATTTAGACCACTGTCTGTGGTCTTACCTCGACAAGAACGTAAGATTAGAGCAAATCATCTAATTTATTAGATGCAATAGTCACTCTAGACAACAGGAAAATAGACACTATGCTTCCAGACTTTCCTAATATCAACCTCCACCTCTTACCTTACCCCACGCCTTACTGTGTGTTCACAACTTCCAATGTGATCCAGTAAATTCAACAGACCAGTGAGTGTTTCAGTAGGAGCAAGCCACAATCTCAATTCACTCAACCTGCAATAACTGTTCAGCTATTCTAGCTCTGCCCATTAGTGAACCCCCTCTTCTACACAGGAGAAAAGTGAGGATGTCTATGCCCCAGGCAGGTAAGGGCTCCAGCCAGGGCTCTGAACGCTGCCTACACTGCTGTGGCACACATGGTGGTCCAAGACCTAGAATAGCACGTGCTGATTAGGTCTCCTGCAGGTTCATATGCAGGCAGGCTGCAAGCCATCCTTAGCCAGCATCATCCTTAGCTGTGTTCAGGTACTGTTTCTAACTTTGTGTTCCCAAAGTATTCTATTCTTTCATCATGTTGAGATTCAGCCTAGAACTACTGTCCCCCAACCCCCAACCCCCACCAACTTAGTTCTGTGTTCAGAGTAACTATAGCCACCAGGTTAGGAAGGTCCCTGTGTAGACACATCCTCAAATGACCATCGGGGGAAGCCTGGTCAGAGCAGAGGTGCCCCGGAGGACACTTCTTGCTGATAGTCCCTGTCACCAGTTCCTACACAGAAATACTGACAGTCCAATGCCTAATACCTGCCCCAAACTGTCCCTCATGCTGATTCCTAACTGCAGCTCTTCTTGCCCCCTATTTTCTTCAAGAGGAAAGGAAGACCTGTCAGAACAGGAATGGAGAGTGGAGAACAGAGAAACACACAAATACTATCTAACTATAACACATACTGCACAAAGATAGGATCTATCAGATTGTTCTGCCTGGCAGAAATATGAAATAAAAGCAAGAAAACAAGCAGAAGACAAGCTTTAAAAAGATTAAGAAACACTGGCCTAAAATCCTGCGCTCCCAACAAGGCAATCCAGTCCTCTACAGTTGGACCCCCAGGCCTATGCTCAGCTCTGACCATGCCAGAAAGTCCAAAAGTGGCTGATACTCCCTCTTCTATTCATGATTTCTGAGCCCTGAAGCAAGTGGCTCCTCTCTGGGCTTCGATATCCTTACCTATAAAATAACATTCTCAGGGAGCTCACAGGATTTGTGAGGAAAATTTAAAAGTCAGCACCTGGCCCAGGGCAGCAGTCCCAGCATGAACCAGCAGGAATGCCAACTGAGCCCTTGCTTCCCTTACTTCACTGTCACACCCATCCCACAGGGAAGACTGCACAGACGAAGGTCTGCACCCCATCCGTCATCCCTCCCTGAACCCGACTGCTGCACACAGAGTAGGCCTGCAGTTGAACAGAGTCTGGCAGACACGTGCGGGGTGAACAAAGAGCGACTTGCTCTCTCTGCTTGCTAGGGCAGCAAGCAGCTCAGGACCATTACCACAATCTGTCAGCACTGACCTTCTTGGCGGACTGGTAATGCCCCCATGCATCTCCCTGGCACACTGGCTCTCCCCAGGACAGTGTGCCCCATGGACACTGAGTACCCTGTTCCTGGTACTTCAAAACACAAGAAATAGGCCACAACGTACACCACAACCAAAGCCATCCAAAGCCCCTCACCAATCCTCAGTACAGCAAGCACAGGGAGTATTATTACCAATACCCAACCCAACTTTCCCTGAGAAAACAGCATGGCAAGAACCTGCCTGTCCTTCCTAAAACGTATTAGTGCCAGGAGATTCCCCAGAATCAGAGAAGGACAGTGTAAGGAGAGAACACCTTTCCTACTCACGTCCCTACAACTCCTATTCTATAACCTATCTAGCACGCCTACATGAAAATAAGGCTGGTTTCCTAGCTGGTCTTTTACAGGCATTAATATGTTGCCTGAACTTACTACATTCAACCCAATTACTCTATTCACAGTTATTCTAAGCTGGTGTATCTGATGGTAAAACAACCTAGGCTTGTTTTATCATCAGAACGGTTGGGGGGCGGGGGTGACAAAACAGAAATGAAAAAAGACAAAGTTAGTGAGATTGATTACCCAAAATGTATCATTTCCATCTCATCTCAAAGGAAAGCCAGAGAGCTTTCTTTAATGATTCTGCATCTCAGAAATGTAACAAGTAGCCTAGCAGTACACAACCAATTTTCACACAGAAGAGAAAATAAGTATTTTTCTAAGGCAATCTTAAAAAAAATATATATATATATATATCACAAGTAATGAAATTCAAATATTCTAAAATTAAACCCCTTTACTCACAGAAAATTCTGCAGATGATCCCGCCCCAAGTGTTCAGAGAAAGCTCCCAGAAGAGAATCTAGTACAGTGCGTTTAAAATGCCGTCTATCTAATATTGCTCACAGTAACGAAAAGCGTACACTTCTACTCGATTTCACTGTTTGTAAAGTACAAGTCAAAACATGAATTCTTAAGATAAAATTGGAACTAACTCTTTAACAAGTACTTACTGGCCCCCGCCTTCCCTGTGCTTCTAGCCTGTGCCTCCTAAGGCGCCCACTCCTCAGCACACAGAGGCTCCTCTAGTCTTGCTCCCATGTGCCCTGGGGACATTGAGCCCCGCACCCCAGAACCACAGCCCTCCTTTCCCCGCAGTCCTATGCCACTTTCCTCCCTAGCAACTCCACTGTGTATTTCACTCACCCACCGACTATCTGCCTGCTGCCCACACAGCATCATCCCCACAGTGGCAGAGATTTTGCTCTCATTTTGGTCACAGCCAGGTCCCCTAAACATCACTCAGTGAATAAATGAGTCAGCAGACGTCTCAAGGCCAGCGCAGGCACCTGCTCACTCTAACTCCACTCAGCCAAGGCCTCGACTCCTGCCCTGGGCCCTCAGTGTAACTTCAGCCCAGGGGGGACCTTTGCTCCCTTCATTTCCATACTATATAATTTTTGTTACAGTCTTTGTCACAAGAAGTAAAAACTCAAAATGCACTAATCTGTTAAAAGCCAAGTCAAATCTTATCTACTATAAAACCACAAAACAGAATTTCTTTCCCCTCAAATAAGAAAATTAATTAATGGAATTGATTCAAGTAAGAAACATATTTTGTGTAACTATTACACTGGAATAAAAATAAAATAGCATATTCTCTGAATTGCATCTAAACTGATGTCATGTCATTTCTGACAGCCTGCTCCACGCCATCAAGCGTTTGCTCACACACAACCTCACACTAGACATCTTGTCTCTACGTGTCTCATGTATTTTAGTTTGTTAGGGCTCACTCACCACTTGCTTTACTCCTGGTATCACTTAAGCCTCCTGGAGTCTGTAAGCAGGGATCAGCATCCTATTTCACACATTAAAGTACCAATGGCCAAAAGTCAAGTTAACTAGCCCAAACCTCACAGCTAGGAAACCACAGATCTGCTAAGTCCAGGCCCATGCTCAAGGACTTAAGATGATTACTGTGACTCAGTACTTACTGCTAAGTGCTCCATAGTGCCTCATATTTACTACCTACCAAGCAGTGTGTTTTCAGCCTACGCATGCATGACCTAAGCCATCTTCAACAGTTCTACAGGATGGCAACATTTTGGGAACCATATTGTGCCTGGGGAAGCAGCGGCCTACAGAGGACTTGCATTAGGCGATCACAGTGCTAGGAGGTGGTTCGGTCAAGATAAAAACGCAGCCATGGGGCTCCGGAGCAGCCACTCTTAGCCACTGTTGGCTTTTTCAACAAAAGCCAAAATCAATGTGACTCATTTCAAAGGCAATTTAACTGAGAAAACATGGCTTCTCATCAGCATACCAGTAAATCTCATGGGCTCTCAGTACTCTTCTGGAAAAGCATTTCCTAGTACCAAATTATTCCCTCCCACAAACCCACTTAGCATTCTGGTTGAGCCGGATGCTGGTGGCTCACACCTGTAATCCTAGATAGTCTGGAGATGTGGAGGATCACAGTTCAAAGCCAGCCCAGGCAAACAGTTCCAGAGACCCCATCTACAAACAAACAACAACAAAAAAAAAAAAAAATTCTGGTTGAAAACCCAAATGTACTCAAAGACCTGGGGAGCCAGGAAAGCCTTTTAGCCAAAAATATCTGCTTCACTCAAGTCAGCACATTCTTACATCAGAACCATTCAATCAAAAAGCACCTTCAATTACAGACTCCCACGTGTGTCAGACTATGCCAAAACACACACACACGTCCTGATAATGTAAAACAATATCAAATACCTGTAATATACAGAAAAAGGGCTGGTACTCATTAAAAACAATTTTTATGAAGAGTTTTAATTACTTAAGAAAATGCTCACAACAAAAGGCTAAAATATAAAATATAAAATATAAATATGATACAGTTATAGCCATCTACCCATTCTGTATTTCGGTACAATGAAAGGAAAAAATAGTCAAAGTAATAAATGATTACAGAATAACTTCATCTTTCTTGATTAAAGTTTCTGGTACATCTCAGATTTTCCAAATTGAACATGTATTTTTCAATCAGAAATAATGAACTTTGCTCACCTGTAGAGTCTAAATTCCCCACACTGAAGCTGGGTTTGTACAATTTAGTCCTCCACCCTCTTTCTTCCCTCTGAGTAGCTCTGGCTTCCTGTCTGCACAGTGTCCTTTTAGCTTGGTGCAAAGGTGTCATGTGTTTATTAAGTTTACTGTGTTGACTGGATTTCTCAAGAGTCCTCAACAATTACAAATGCGCCTTACTTTACTGTGTAAATGTGTATATTGTAATGTCAAATAAATCTTCACTATAAATTACCTCTGCAAATGCAAAGGTCCTGTTTTTATGTCAATAAGGAATGCCACAGCACAAAGCATTATAAATACAAAACACAACCTCTCAGTCTCCTGTAATTTGTCTGAAAAGTTTAAAGTAAAATCTGTATTAACAGTAAGTTCATTCATTAATATCTGGTATATTATTAGAAGTTACAAAACTTCCTATTCCTATAATGCTAAGTCCATTTTGTGGTAGAGGTTCTCTTCTTAACTCAGTTTGACAGACACTAGGCGCCATCTATCAGCCACTGTGCGTAACCACAGGTGTGACAGTAAGGAACACTCACAAAGGGTGCTTGCCTAGCATGCCGCAGGCACTCGCTCACAGACAGGGTCTCTCCTCCCCTCTCCTCTCTTCTCCTCTCTCTCACAATTCAGATGCCCACACGACTGCAGGTTCAGCTTACAGCTACCAGAAAGAAGCCCCTGTCACTACTATGTCGTGTTCTAGAAATGCTTCCCTTTTCAGAAACTAAAGTTTTCTATTCTGGAACTGAATCCAAAGTCTGCAATCCCAGAAAAGATTCAGCAAATCTACGTGCAATATATGGGCTGCACAATGCCCAGCCCTACCCTGATGAAGTCCAAGTGAATCTCCAGGGCTGGCTCTAATTTGTTAGTGACAAATTCCTGTAAGAATCATCCACACATCTCTCTTCCAGTGGCTCCCTTTTCCTTCAGCTGCTATAATCTGGCCTCTGTCCGATCCTCTCTCAAGGCTGCTCCTGGTGAGGACACCAGTAGTCACATGTCAACCCTCATTTTGTGGGCCTCTCAATGTCACCTGATAGGGTTGATAACAGCTGTCTTCTCCCTGACTTCCAGAATTTTCTTCTCTTCTTTCTGAGATTCCCTGGCATCTGTAATACATCTGAGCTGTCCCACAAGGTAGCCATCGGCCACATATGCCCATTGAAATTTGTATCAATTTAAATTTGTATCAATTAAAATTATATGAAATTTAAAATGCTGCTCCTCAGTTGCAAAAGTCATGTTTCACAGGCTCAAAAGTCATCAAGAACACAAACAATACCAAATGTTGGCAAGGATATGGGGAAAGGAACCCCATACACTGTTGGTGGGAATGTAAGTTAGTACAACCACTATGGAAAACAGTATAGATGCCCCTCAAAACACTAAAAATAAAACTGCCTTATGATCCAGCAACACCACTCTTAGGGATATACCTGAAGGAATGTAAGTCGGGTTACAATAAAGGCACCTGCACACCCATGGTTTTTTACAGCATTATTCACAATAGCTCAACTATAAAAATAGCCAAGATGTCCCACTACTGATGAATGGATTAAGAAAATGTGGTATTTATATACAATGGAATGTTATTCAGCCATAAAAAAGAATGAAATTTTGTTGTTTGCAAACAAATGGATGGAACTAGAGACCATCATCTTAAGTGAAGTTAGCCAGGTCTGGAAAAGTCATGTGTGGAATACAGACCTAATACAAATATAAACACTATTATGAGCAATAGGTCATGCTAAGGGGAGCTCACATATGGGAAAGAGAGGTAGAAGAAGGAAGTTAAGCAAGTGAATATGGTTGATATACTTCCTATACAAGAATGATTATAGAATTTTTAAACCTGTTGCAATCATCTAAAGAAGGGGATTTAGAAAGGAGAAAAATAGAGGGGATGAATTAATTCAGGTTACAATACATGGAAATGTCACAATGAAATACATTGTATAGCTACCTTAAACAAATGAAAATGTCATTTTTTTTAACAAAAACAGAACAGGATGGCAAAACAGGTCCTGTGTGGGAGTGGGTATCAGTGGGAGTGGGTATCAGTGGGAGAGGGGAGGATATAAGGAAAGATGTAGGAGACTGAATATGGTAGATATATTCTGTATTCATGTATGAAAATGAAAAAATGAGACCTGTTGAAACTATTCCAGGAATGGGAGGAAGATGGATAAAGGAGAATGATGGAAGGAGTGAATTTAACTATGATATATTAGAAGAACTTTTGTAATTGTGACACTGTACCACCAGTACAACAATAATAAAAATTTTTAATTTTAATTTGAAAAAGCTGCCTATTTGAAAAGGATGAAGGTCTGGAGATACAGCTCAGTGACAGTGCTTGCCTAGTATATATGAGGCCCTGGGTTCAATCCCCATCACTACAAAAAAGGGCGGGGGGATAAAAAAATAATGACATACATGTAGCATATATATATGTATGTGTAGATATATATATGTGTAAGTGTATGTGTATCTTTTCTAATTTTCTGTTTCACATTTGAAGATATTTTAATTCATTCAACATTAGTAAGAGATAATATGTACAACATTTACTTTACACCATGCTCTTCTGATTTTAAAAGCTCCATGAGATAATTATAATATATAAACCCAATTGTAGGAATTTATTACAGAAAAATCAACCATGAACTGTATCGAGATGAATTTGCATCTTTTTGACACACATAATGAATAGGAATTTGTAACAACTTCCAATCCACTGCCAAAACAGGTTTAAAGACATTCTCTCACTGGCTTACCCTCCCTGTGAGACTTGCTTCCCACTACCTCCCAGACTCCTACACAATCCCAGGTAAGGGGGAAGCAAGTTCCTTGTCCATCCCCCAGCTCCCACTTCTGACTGTGCTCATGATCTTCCATATCCCAGGCTGGTCTCCCCCACACCAGCTCAAAGGCCAGGCCTGACTGGGTTTAGATGGCACCTTTTCAAAGCCTGCCTTGATCCCTCTAATTAAATGCAATCTGCCCCTTCTTTCAATTACCGTAATTTGCATGATTCACTTTAATGACATTTAGCTTGTAGTGGCTCCCATTAGAGTTACTTCAATGTTGTCAGCTTTTTATAAGCTCTTGAAGACAAGAACCATACCTCACACATACTTAAATCCCCTCAAATTTAACAACAATAGTGTCTTGTACCAGCAGGCCCTCAAGACACCTCAAGAACATGAGAACTAAGACATCCAATTAATTAGAAATCACCTCAAACTGGCTTCACCGTAAGGAAAACACAAAGTTACTAAACACCAGCTTATCCAAGAGCGGGCTAGCTGCTTGCAGTCAATTTAACCAAACACTAGAATCACCCAGGAACCTTTCAACATCCAGATGAACAGCTCCACCCTAGCCTAAGCCCAACTACACCAGAACCTGTGAGGCAGGACCCCAGGCTCCTGTCTAACAATAATGTATTGTACAAAGGAAATTTGCTCCGAGAGTAAATCTTAAGTGCTCTGAAAACACACACACATACACATACATATTTTTAAATGTATGAAGTAAAGGGTATATTAATTAGCTTGACCATTGAAGACCCCACAATGTACACATAAATCATATTGTATACCTTACATATACACAATTTTATATGCCAATTATATAAAGCTGGGGGACAACATTTTAAGTTTTCAGAGCCACCTTTTATTCTGACCTTCTACTGTCCCCATTTTCTCCCCTTGTCTAGCAGCCTGAGTAAGGGTCAAGAGAGCTTCAGGTGTTTCAAGTAAAACCTAAAGTAAGCCTCCTCCTCCACACTTTATCATAGTAAACCCCCACTATCAGTTATGTGACTGTGACTCTAGGAGAATATAAGAGCCTGGGCCTGCAGTTTTGGGTCTCCAGGAAGGAGCAGGCTTGGCAGATGCTGAACAAGACACCAAAAAGCTTGCTACAAACTCTTTCCCACGGAGTCTCCATGGTTCTACTCTTGTTAATGTGGCTACACATAGCTACACATTAAGGCTGTGGGACTAGAGGGAAGGCACACAGGGAGCTGAGGTCAGGAATCCAAAATCCTCATTCCTGAGAGAGAGCATCTTACCTGTGTAGATAATCCACCAGGGTCCAGCAGATGTGTTATTTCTCCTTTTGTGAGATCTCTGGGCCTGATCCATTTTCTACATAAGCCACTAAATGCTGTTTCAGCATGGAAAGACTGGGCCACTGGTAAGAAAAGGCCCAACAGGTAGGGAGCTACATTGATAAACAGAGAAGGGAAGGTGCAGGAAACAAGAATGAAGAGGAAAGACCCACCCCCTAAAGACAATGGATGCTTAGCTCTCTGGCAAAAGATGTCCACATGTGCTGAGAAGTATTTACAGTATGGGCGGGGGGAGGAACAAGATGGTGGATTGCTGACAGGCACCACTTCTCCGAGTCTCTATAAATCTGAAATAAAACTTCATGTATGCAGCTGCATGGAGAGGTGGGCAAGTCAGTAAGTATGCTAAAAGAGGGTGCCAGCATAAGGACAGACAGTAGCTAGAGTTACCAACCTCTAACAACACAAATCCACCTCGAACATGTGGGTGTGAACCTACTTCATCTCATGCCCCTCTGCCTGAGTTTTGGTGGATTGACTGACTGCTTTCTTTCTGTCTGGGCCTGAATTGCTACTGGCAAGAGCCACTCATCAGGGTCACCCTGCATGAAAAACAACTGGAAGGCTAAGAGCAGATAAAAAAGCCTTACATGAGACACCAACTCTAACTAACATCCCCACTGCCACTGAGACCAAAAAAGACCAGCCTAAAAGATCAGGTGAGCTAGCCAGTTTCAGTCCTGAAGGCTACTGCACAGGCCACCTCAGTGCATGGGAGCAAATTCATCTGACACCTGAAAAATGCTATGGCTAACCAGGCTAAAGCTGACCTCTCCCCTCAGAAAGCCTATGGCATAAAGTGAAGTGGCTCAGCCCAGCATCTCTATCCAAAAGAGGGGCAGGAAGACAGCAGGGTGGGTGGCTACAGCTCAGCTTCCAGGTATGCATCCCAAGACAAAGAGGGTATCCAGGCAAGTTGGCTAGCCTACTGAGTCATTAACCTACCACCCAACCCAACAGTGTACACATACACATACACGACAGAGCTATTAACCCCTCATTTCCTAATTGAAACATTAAAGAACTGGTGGCCTAGGTGGAAACGTGGGGGAGAGCTCATCATGGTGAAGCCAGAAGAGTTACTGAATTCCCTGAACAGGGAAGTGCATAGGCATTGAAAGAGCAGAGTGCTTTCTAAAACACTAACCATGCCTGAAGAACCTACCACAGACCCCAATGGGTCACATGCCTGGAACTGTCCTCACATCACTCCATAGTTGCTCTAACCCACCTAGGTAGTCCAAGGTTCTGAGGTGACATGAGTAAACACAACAGGAGAACTGCAGACAAAACCTGAGGATCAGAACTTAAGAGGAGGAGAGTATCCAATATACTGACAGAGCACAGAAGACATCTACTCTTCTCAACAAGGAAGAAATACTTTTTTGAAAAAAAATTTTTTAAGTTTTAATTTGTTTAACTCTCTTACAATATCAGTATTTTCTCCTTATTTTTTTCATTTATTTTCTCCTTTATCTTTCTTTTTTCGCTTTACTTTTCCTATCTCTTGTTTACAAACCTTTCAATTGATGATTTATTCTATCTCCTCCTTATATCACTCTCAACCTTTCTATCCTTTTGGAATCCCTGACAATAGTACCTTCTCCACAAAAATTGAATCATATCTCTACATACTAGGATTTTGTTACAAACAGCCCTCACACATTACTCCTCTTCCCATCTTCCTTCTTCCATCATCTCCTTCCCCCCTTATTTTTACAACCTAAGTTTTAACTTCTATGCAAAAGGTATATTTTCTAATCCCCAACTGTACCACACAAGAAGGTAAGTCCCTTTACATATAATATGATCGATAATACCCAATGCTATTCTTCTTCATGTAAATACCTACTTTGGTCTTGAATTGATGAATTTGTTAAAGCTAAGTTATACCTCCCAGGCTAGTGGTAAAAAATGACACAACAACCAGGCCACCACTAACCTGTCCTGCCAGAACATAGAAAATTATTCAGGGGAAAGACTGTAGGTGACTAAGATCCCCAACCAATTCATTACAGATAAGCAAATATCAAAATAGAGGCATAAGAAATATGAAAAGTCAGGGGAATGACTCCTCAAATAGTAAACAATCACACAAAAAATGATCTGGTGGTTAGTGAAGAGGATGAAATCTCAATTTCTGAGCTCAAAAGAATAAGAATGATTAATGACATAAAAGACATTCAAAAGCAAGCCATTAAAATCAAAGAGAATACAAAAACAGCTAAATGAATTCAATGAGAACGAGAATTAAAAAAACAATTAAATGAGCTCAGAGAGGATGCAAACAGCTGACTCATAGAAGGAGGATACAAATAAACAGCTAAATGAATAAGGAAGAAGAAACAAGACAGAATTCAATAAAAATATAGCAAGGCCCCCAAAAACTACAAAAAAAAAAAACTGAAGCTCTGGAAATGAGAGGCCCCTTAAGTAAAAAACAAAAAATTCAGTTGAAAGCCACTCCACTAACTAGAACAAGTGGAAGATAATTTCAGGGCTTGAAGACAAAGTAGTTATAATAGGGAAAAAAGGAAAGAAAAGGGAAGACTTCCCAGGCACCTAGAGGGAGGAAGCAGAAAGCGTGCTTCCTAAAGTAAAATCCTGGAGAGACACTGGAGATACACCTTACAGGAAAAACCACAGAGAAGAGGCAAAACTTTGACTCCTCCACACCTCCAGCCCACACATAGCATCTCCACTTCACGTTAAACAGATAAACCAGGTGAGCTAAGCGGCACAAAGTACTCCCCCAGACAACCCTGGGCCAGATCAGCATAGCCCCCTGGACAGACCAACGCCCACCCGGGGAAAAAAGAGAAACTGAGTAATAAGCAATAACAAAAAAGACACGTAGCAAAGAGGGCGGGGCACCCTGAGTGCCGAAGGGGGAAAGGAGCCATCCCTCACGGAACTATAAATAAACAAGCCATCAGGAGAGGGCAGGAGAGGCTGCACCCGCCCAGCAACCAGGAGTGGGAAAGCTTGTAAAAGTGGCCATGGAAGAAAACTCCACAGGAGAGGGGAAAAGGTCCACCTCCCACATGAACTGTAAATAAACACGCAGGCCTGAGAAAGCAGGTGCAGTGTCACCTCCCCCAGTGTGATTGGAAAGGGGAAAGCTTGTAGCAGTGACTGGCGCACAGGAGAACTCTGAGCAAACAAAGCCTGCAGGGCCAGGTGAGTGTTAAGCTCACCCCTGAGATCTGCATAAATAACGCCACCAGCAACAGCAGGCTGACAGCAGTGGGCAGGCAAGCCACAGCCGCAGATACCATTCTCAGAACTGTCTCCAGACTCTTTTTTTTCTCTCTTCCTTTGATGAGACAACAACTGAACTACACCTGCATGCTGAAAAACTTACTGAAACTGTATTGCATTTGAACTTGGGACACCTGGTGGTATTTTTTTGTTTTGTTTTATTTGGTTTTTTTCCCCTTTGATGAGACAACGACAGAACTACTTCTGAGACACCATCTCCAGGATTGGAGGCTGAGGGACTAATACAAAATTATTAAGACTGAAACTGTACTGCATTTGAACTTGAAGATTTTTTTATTTTTTTTATTTTTATTTTATTTTTTTTTCTTAATCCTCTCTCTGTCTCTCTAATGCCTGTTCAGCTTACTGTTGATTGGTACACTGTCTCTACCTGTCTATATCTTTTGTTTGTTTGTTTTACTTGTTTATTTGTTTTTCCCTCTTTCTTTAACGTCTTTGCTTTCCCTCTCCTCTCACCCTTCCGTTCTAAATATCACCATTGTTATTACTACAAGCTAGAAAATACTTAATTACACACAGTACAGGGACAATAACATCACCAAGGGCAATGATGGGAAGAAAGAAAAAACAGGGAACACAGCTTCCCCACAGCAAAAAATTAGTACAGGAACCAGTGGAAATGAAGAAAACAGATACTCAGATCCAGACTCCAACAAAATGAAGAGAAACTATGCCAAAGAACCCAATGAAGGCCACAAGAATAATCTAAAAGAAGACATACTACAGATAATCATTGAGAATTTTATAGAGATGATACTGGATAGGGCCAACCAAAATGTACAGGACACACTCAAGAAATTCCAAGACAACAAAAATAGAGAATTTGAAAAAACACAAGAAGTAAAAGAAACCATACAAACACTGTATAAACACCAAACTGAAAGAGAGAACACGATTAATGAATTCAGGACAAAAATAGACAACATTAAAGAGGAAACGACTCAGGATATGAAAAACCTCAGAAAAAAGAACAAAACAGAATTGCAAAACAAAATGGAAGGCCAATCCAGCAGAACAGAACAAACAGAAGACAGAATCTCAGAACTCAAAGATGAAATGGTAATTAAAGGAAAAACTGAAGAACTATTAGTTAAATAACTCAAGACCTGTGAAAAGAAAATGCAAGAACTCACTGACTCCGTCAAAAGACCAAACCTGAGAATCATGGGCATCAAAGAAGGAGAAGAGGTGCAAGCAAAGGGAATGCATAATATATTCAACAAAATAATAACGGAAAATTTCCCAAATCTAGAGAAATCTATTCCCATACAACTGCAAGAGGCCTCCAGAACACCTAACAGACCAGACCAAAATAGATCTACCCCACGGCATATTATCATTAAAACAACAAATACAGAGACCTGAGAAAGAATATTGAAGGCTGTATGAGAGAAAAAACAAATAACATACAAAGGTAAACCCATCAAAATCACAGCAGACTTCTCAACAGAAACACTAAAAACAAGAAGAGCTTGGGGAGAGATGTTTTGGGAAATCAATGAAAATAACTTCAACCCCAGGATACTCTACCCAGCAAAATTATCATTCAAAATAGATGGAGCAATAAAAGTCTCCCATGATAAACAGAAACTAAAACAATATGTGACCACAAAGCCACCATTACAAAAGATTCTGCAAGGGATTCTGCACACAGAAAGTGAAACCCAACATAACCATGAAAGGACAGGCAGCACCAAACCACAGGAAAAGAAAAAGCAAGAAAGTAAGAGAGCAACCTCAACTTAGGTAAACACAATCAAACCTTCAAACAACTAAGAAAACTAAATGACAGGAATCACCACATACCTACCAATACTAACACTTAATGTTAACGGACTTAACTCACCCATCAAAAGACACTGCTTGATGAAATGGATTAAAAAGGAAGATCCAACAATTTGTTGCTTACAGGAGACCCATCTCACCGACAGAAATAAGCATAGGCTTGGGATGAAAGGCTGGAAGAAGATATACCAAGCCAATGGCCCATGAAAACAGGCAGGAATAGCAATATTTATATCTGACAAAGTAGACTTCAAACCTACATTGATCAAACGAGATAAAGAAGGACATTCCATACTAATAAAAGGGGAAATAGACCAAAAGGAAATAACAATTATCAACATATATGCACCCAATGTCAACACACCCAATTTCATCAAACATACCATGAAGGACCTAAAAGCATATATTAACTCCAACATGGTGGTGGTGGGAGACTTTAACACCCCATTATCATCAATAGATAGGTCATCCAAACAAAATATCAATAAAGAAATCCTAGATCTAAAATATACAAGATCAAATGGACCTAGTTGATGTCTACAGAACATTTCATCCAACATCTACACAATATACATTCTTCTCAGCAGCCCATGGGAACCTTCTCCAAAGTAGATCATATCCTAGGGCACAAATCAAGCGTCAGCAAATATACGAAAATAGAAATTATACCATGCATTCTATCTGATCACAATGCAATAAAACTAGAACTCAACAACAAAAGTAAACACAAAAAACATGCAAACAGCTGGAAACTGAATAACTCATTGCTTAATGAACAATGGGTCATTGATGAAATAAAAGAGGAAATTAAAAAGTTCCTGGAAGTCAATGAAAATGAAAACACCGGAACCTATGGCTATAAACTTTCCTTTCAGGACAGCAAAGGCAGTCCTGAGAGGAAAGTTTATAGCCATGAGTGCATATATTAAAAAGACTGAAAGATCCCAAATCAATGACCTAATGATACATCTCAAACTCCTAGAAAAACAAGAACAAGCAAATTCCAAAACAAATAGAAGAAATAATAAAAATAAGAGTCGAAATCAATGAAATAAAAACCAAAAAAACCATGCAAAGAATTAATGAAACAAAAAGTCAGTTCTTTGAAAAAATAAACAAGATTGACAGACCCCTGGCAAACCTGACTAAAATGAGGACAAAAAAAACGTAAATTAGTAGAATCAGGAATGCAAAAGGGGAGATACCAATAAACACCATGGAAGTCCAGGAAATCATCAGACTACTTTGAGAACCTATATTCAAATAAATTCAAAAATCTTAGAGAAATGGACAGATTTCTAGATACATATGATCATCCAAAACTGAACCAAGAGGATATTAATCGCCTGAATAGATCTATAACACAAAATGAAATTGAAGCAGCAATCAAGAGTCTCCCAAAAAAGAAAATCCAGGATCTGATGGATTCTCTGCTGAATTCTATCAGACCTTTAAAGTAGAATTGATACCAACCCTCCTTAAACTGTTCCACGAAATAGAACGGGAAGGAAAACTGCCAAATACATTTAATGAAGCCAGTATTACAGTTATCCCAAAACTAGGCAAAGTCACCTCCAAAAAGGAGAACTATAGGCCAATCTCCTTAATGAACATTGATGCAAAAATCCTCAACAAAATAATGGCAAACCGAATTCAACAACACATCAAAAAGATCATTCACCACAACCAAGTAGGCTTCATCCCAGGAATGCAGGGGTGGTTCAACATATGAAAATCAATAAATGTAATAAACCACATTAACAGAAACAAAGACAAAAACCACTTGATCATCTCAATAGATGCAGAAAAAGCCTTTGATAAGATCCAACACCATTTCATGATAAAAGCTCTAAGAAAACTAGGGATAGAAGGAAAGTACCTCAACATTATAAAAGCTATATATGACAAACCTACAGCCAGCATTATACTTAACGGAGAAAAACTGAAACCATTCCCTCTAAAATCAGGAACCAGACAAGGATGCCCACTATCTCCACTCCTATTCAACATAGTACTGGAATTCCTAGACAGAGCAATTAGGCAAGAAGAAGGAATAAAAGGAATACAAATAAGTAAAGAAACTGTCAAAATATCCCTATTTGCAGATGACATGATCCTATACCTTAAAGACCCAAAAAAATTCTACTAAAAAGCTCCTAGGCACCATCAATAGCCATAGCAAAGTAGCAGGATACAAAAATCAACATAGAAAAATCATTAGCATTTCTATACACTAATAATGAACAAACTGAAAAAGAATATATGAAAAAAAGCCCATTTACAATAGCCTCAAAAAAAATCAAATACCTAGGTGTAAACCTGACAAAAGATGTGAATGACCCCTACAAGGAAAACTATAAACTTCTGAAGAAAGAGACTGAGGAAGACTATAGAAAGTGGAGAGATCTCCCATGCTCATGGATTGGTAGAATCAACATAGTAAAAATGTCTATACTCCCAAAAGTAATCTACATGTTTAATGCAATTCCCATCAAAATTCCAATGACATTCATCAAAGAAATTGAAATTCTACCGTTAAATTTATATGGAAACATAAGAGGCCACGAATAGCCAAGGCAATACTCAGTCAAAAGAACAATGTCGGAGGTATCACGATACCTGACTTCAAACTATATTACAAAGCAATAAAAATAAAAACAGCATGGTACTGGCACAAAAACAGACATGAAGAACAGTGGAACAAAACAGAGGACCCAGATATGAAGCCAAACAACTATAACCAACTTGTCTTTGACAAAGGCACTAAAAATACATGATGGAGAAAAGCAGCCTCTTCAACAAAAACTGCTGGGAAAACTGGTTAGCAGTCTGCAAAAAACTGAAACTAGATCCATGTATATCACCCTATACCAATATTAACTCAAAATGGATCAAGGATCTTAATATCAGACCACAAACTCTAAAGTTGATACAGGAAAGAGTAGGAAATACTCTGGAATTAGTAGGTATAGGTAAGAACTTTCTCAACGAAACCCCAGCAGCACAGCAACTAAGAGCTAGCATAGATAAATGGGACTTCATAAAACTAAAAAGCTTCTGCTCATCAGACAGCTACACATCAGGCAAAAGACTGATAACCAGAATAAATAGGGAACTTAAAAAACTAAATTCTCCCAAAATAAAGAAATGGGCAAGTGAACTAAACAGAAATTTTTCAAAAGAAGAAATTCAAATGGCCAAAAAACACATGAAAAATGCTCACCATCTCTAGCAATAAAGGAAATGCAAATTAAAACCACACTAAGATTCCACCTCACCCCTGTTAGAATAGCCATCATTAGCAACACCACCAACAACAGGTGTTGGCAAGGATGCGGGGGAAAAAGGAACCCTCTTACACTGTTGGTGGGAATGGAAACTAGTACAACCACTCTGGAAAAAAATTTGGAGGCTACTTAAAAAGCTAAACATTGATCTACCATATGATCCAGCAATACCACTCTTGGGGATATACCCAAAAGACTGTGACACAGGTTACTCCAGAGGCACCTGCACACCCGTGTTTATTGCAGCACTATTCACAATAGCCAAGTTATGGAAACAGCCAAGATGCCCCACCACTGACAAATGGATCAAGAAAATTTGGTGTCTATACACAATGGAATTTTATGCAGCCATGAAGAAGAACGAAATGTTACCATTTGCTGGTAAATGGATGGAATTGGAGAACATCATTCTGAGTGAGGTTAGCCTGGCCCAAAAGACCAAAAATCGTATGTTCTCCCACATATGCAGACATTAGATCAAGGGCAAACACAATAAGGGGATTCGACTTTGAGCACATGATAAATCGAGAGCACACAAGGGAGGTATGAGGATAGGTAAGACACCTAAAAAACTAGATAGCATTTGTTGCCCTCAATGCAGAGAAACTAAAGCAGATACTTTAAAGCAACTGAGGCCAATAGGAGAAGGGGACCAGGAACTAGAGAAAAGGTTAGTTCAAGAAGAATTAACTTAGAAGGTAACACACATGCACAGGCAATCAATGCAAGTCAACTCCCTGTATAACTATCCTTATCTCAACTAGCAAAAACCCTTGTTCCTTCCTATTATTGCTTACACTCTCTGTTCAACAAAATTAGAGATCAGGGCAAAATAGTTTCTGCTGAGGTGGGGGGGAGAAATAGGGAACGGGAGGGTAAAGGAGGGGATGGGGGCAAGGGGGAGAAATGACCCAAGCCTTGTATGCACATATAAATAATAAAACAATAAAAAAATTCTCAATAGAACACTGACAAACCACATTAAACAACACATCAAAAAGATCACACACCATGATCATACATCATTCCAGGGATGCAAGAATAGTTCAACATACATAAACTGATAAATGTAATACAACATGATCAACAGAATCAAGGACAAAAATCATATGATCATCTCAATAGATGTAGAAAAAAACTGACAAAATTCAACATCATTTCATGATTAAGCCCTCAAGAAAACAGGAATAGAAGGTATGTATCTCAACGTAATATATTTACAACAAACTCATACATATGGCAAACCCATAGCCAAGTCATACTAAACAAGGAAAAACTGAAACCATTTCTGCTAAAGTCAAGAACGAGACAAGAGTGTCCACTCTCCCCACTTTCATGTAAAATAGTTTTGGGATTCCTAGCCAGAGCAATAAGACAAGAGGAAGAAATCAAAGGTATTCAAATGGGGAAGAAGTTAAATTATCCCTATTTGTAGATTTGATGTTATACCTAAAAGACCCTAAAAATTCCACAAAAACTCAAATATCATAAACAATTTGAGTAAAGTAGCAAGATACAACATCACTATACAAAAAACAGTGGCTTTTCTATATACCAACAACAAACAGATTGAGAAAGAAATCAGGACAACAATCCTATTTACAATAGCCTCAAAAATACTAAAATACCTAGCAATAAATTTAAAGAAGGAAGTGTAAAACTTCTACAATGAAAACTATAAATCACTGAAGAAAGAAACTGAAGAAAACAATTCTCATGGATCAGCAGAATTAATATTAGTAAAAATGGCTATACTACTAAAAGCAATCTGTATGTTCAATGCAATCCCCATCAAAATTCCAATGACATTCTTCAGAGGTGGAAAAATCAATCCCAGGGCCGCAAGAGTGGCTCCAGTACTAGAATACCTGCTTACCAAGTGTGAGAGTCTGAGTTCAAACCTGAGTACCATCAAAAAAAAAAATAAATAAATAAGAAAAGTCAATCCTAAAGTTCACATGGAAGCACAAAAGACCTCAAATAGTCAACGCAATCCTGAACAAAAGAGAGCAATGTTGGATTTGCCAGCTATGCATCTGACAAGGAATTACTTATCACGATTTATAGGAGCTCAGAAACCAAAAGTCCCAAAGAGTCACCAATCCAATGAGTAAATGGGCAAATGAACTGAATAGACAGTTCTCAAAGGAAGAAATGCTCAGAATCCCTGATCACAAAGGAAATGCAAGTTAAAATGGCATTAAGATTTCACCTCACTCCAGTTAGAAGGCTGTCATACAAACGACAACAGATACTGGTGAGGATGCAGGGAAAAAGAATCTCATGCAATGTACATTCATGTAACACTATGGTGAGCAGGAGGGAGGTGCCTCAAAAATAGGCCTATCACAAGATCCAGCAATACCACTCCAGGCATACACCTGAAGGAAAGTAAGCCAGGATACAACAGAGTCACTTACACACCTATGGTTACTGCAGTACTATTCACAACAGCCAAGCTCTGAAAATAGTTCAGATGTCCTATAACTGATGAACAGATTAAGAAATGTGGCATGTGCCATATGCCATAAAGAAGAATAAGAACTGTACATGTGACTCAAGCGGGAAAGTGCCTGCTTTGCAAGTTTGAAGCCCTGAGTTCAAACCCCAATCCCACAAAGAAAAAAAGTATGCATAAAGTAGGTTTAAAAGAAATAGGGAGCCACAGTCTATAGTTTGAATTGGGTCCTGGTGGTTCACACCTATAATCCTAGCTACCTGGCAGCTGCAATTGGGAGGATCATGCTTCAAGGCCAGCCCAGGCAAACAGTTCACAAGACCCCATCTCCAAAATAACTAGAGCAAAACAAACAGGAGTGGCTCAAGTGGTAGGGCACCTGGTTTGCAAGCATGATGCCCTCAGTTCAAACCCCAATCTCACATCCCCCCCCAAAAAAAATGAAATTATGTCATTTTCAGGTAAATGAATAAAACTATAGAGATTATCATGTTAAGTGAAGTAACCCAGGTTCAGAAAGACAAAGGTCATGTGTTATCTCTCATGTGGAAGACAGATACAAAAAATAAATGTATATACAAATCATGTTTGTATTTGTGTATACATTTATACAGAGAGAGAGAGAAAGGGTGGGACATGTTTGCAATAGTGGGACTCTGAAGAGACAAGGAAGAGGAGGGAGAAGAAAAGAGAATGACAGAGGGTGAATAATACTGAAATACATTACATCTGTGTAGGAA